>NC_058132.1:63636500-63680985 GCF_016433145.1 Gracilinanus agilis
CCCCCACCCCTCCCCGCTGCTCCCTCCTCTGGCTCCTCTCCTCAATCGTCCCCACGATTCCCTCCGCTGCTCCTCCAGCCCCTCCCCCCACAGTCCTCCCCGCGGGATTTCTGCTTCTCCCTCTTGCCAACGATCCACCTGCACTTTCCGTCTCTTCAACGCCGCGGCATCCAACCACACGCCGCAGGCCTCAGCCTCAGCGGGGCTTCTTCTCCTCATTGTCGCCTAGGGGGCCGGTCGAGACCTCCGAACCAGTCAGTGGTGTCTCTTGACAGACCTTCCCGCGGAGGCCGTCCCCGTGCGCCGACGGCCGTTTGGATCTCGCGCCGGCGCAGAGGGTGGAGCTGAGCGCGCGGCGCCCAACGAGAAAAGCGCGCGCAGAGACGGCCATGTCACGTGTACAGCTCCTCCAGAACTTCCTCCAGCCTTAGCCCCGCCTCCATTGCTCCAGGCCACGCCCCTCAAGGTTCTGCACCCCCCCCCCCTTACGTAGCGATTCTTCCCACCCGCTCCGGATTCCCTTTCTCCCGGTCCAGGCGGTCCCTTGGGTTAACGAGAGTTAACTAAGCCACGCCCCAGTTGCTGGACCTTCTCGGCCCCAAACCTTGGCCCCACCCCCGCAGCACCCTGAGGGCCTCAGAGACTGAGACGATGTTAGAATAGAGGTCCCAATTTCCTCTGGACCCCCTCCCTTGAACCCTCTTTGTCTCGAGTCCCCGCCCCCTCTACCGGCGAGGACCCCTGCCTCCGATGTCAGCCTGACTCTGGGCTCACACCAGGAACACCGTGTCCTTTCCCAGACAAAGGCTCTGGTCAGCCAGGCAGCAAATTCAGAATCAGCTAATATTTATTAAGGCCCACTGCAGGCCAGACCACTGGCCCGGAAAATCACGAAACGAGAAGCCCTGTCCCACGCTGCTCAGCCGATAGTAACTCAGGAAAGGGCTGACCTGGGCTTCCTTCCTCCCACGAACCTCCAGGACTTCTCCGTGGGGCTGATGGCCAGGGTAGAGAAGACAGGAAGTTGTGGTCAGGGCAGCTTGATTAAGCATGAAGGCCCGGATGTCTTCAACAACCCACTCCACCCTCTCCTACTCAGAGCAGCAGGAGCAGTGCGTCTCCCCTGACCCTCTGGGCAGCCCTCAGATCAGTACTCAGAGCTTGAGTGAAAAGATCTGGGACCCTCCCTGGGGGAAGGGGGGGAAGGAAAGTGCTATAGCATGGGGAAAGGGTGTCAGAGAACCTGAGTTTTAACCTTGGTTACACCACTCAATTGCTGGGTGCCTTTGGGCAAGTCCATCCTCATCTCTGGACCCCAGTTTCCCCACCGCCACTCCCCCTAGCTCAGGGAGAGGCAAGGGCTGAGCAGAGATCTTCTGAAAGACAGACCAGTAAACTCTAGGGGCCAGGAAAGGGGGGACCCATGGCAGCTGGAGTGGGGTGGGCTGAGCTAGCCAGATCAGTCCCCAAATTATCATCAAAGTTTTGGCCTGAAGTCCAAAAGGGAAAACACCTTTGGATAGGCTCTTCATGAGAAAGAAATGGCATACGGTTCCATTGCGAGGGTAGGCAGGACAGTACTGCTATCATGTACACCTCCAACCCACCCACTTCTGGTTTTTCTGTTCATGACAAACTCTTCAATACTTTCTGCTGCTGAAAAAATACCCACCAAGTTAAATTTAGTACCCTGTCCCAAAGACTCCAAGGCCCCAGTCCAAAGAATTCTAAAATGTCTTTCCCCATCTCCACCCCTGAGAGTTGCTGAGCTTTGAGAACACCCTAGAACCTCCTTTTCCCCCACTTTCAAATTCATCCTTGGTGACCTCGTTGTCCTCATCTTCTAGTCAACTTCGGAGCTCTGGGTTTTGCCTCCAACCCAAGGAGGGTCCACATGCCTTAGCCATCTCACCCAAAGAAACATCAAAGAAAAGGAGAGAGGGGGAGACCCCAAGCATACCTTCAGGTGGCCACATATATCCCTCCTATAAATCTGTTTGGTTTTTTTTCCAACTGGACAGAGACAGACAAGGAAATCATATAGGTCAGGGTAGAAAGGAAGAGGGATCTGCCTAGAATCAGCAAGGCTGAAGACAACACTAAACCTCCGGGCACCAGCATCCTCAAGCTCCATACCCCATCTTCCTATCAGAATCTAGATCCATTGTCCTCCCCCATCCCTATCGAGTTAAGAAAAGAAGGGTATTGGGGAGGAGAGGGAGGGAGCACTTTGATTCACAGTGGACCAGACACAAACAACTTTACTGGGGCTTCTAAAATAGTCTGATTGCTCTCCTCATCCTGAGCTGGGCACCGGGCCCTGGGCCCAGGCCCTTCCACCTCCACCTAGCACTCTCCCACTGCCCTTCAGTCCTCTTTGCATCTGAGCTCCTGCCTCACTCGGTGACTAAGGAAGAGGGCAGTTAGGACACTACAGACCACAGTAAGGAGAAAGAGGGCTGAGAAGTTGTGGAGGGCATGGCGGTGAAGCCCTTCGTAGATGGACCGCCGGGCCTCATAGTCCAAGGCCACGGCCTCAAGCTGGGCTAGTGTGCACAGCACCAGGAAAACATGAAACAGCTGGTGGCCCTGCCCAAACGTGTGGCACTTGCCAGGAAACCACCTCTCAGGGGAGCAGGCAGAGAAGAAGGCAGCTGCCAGGAGGAAGAATGCCACTTGGCACTTGTGATAGAGCACCGCCGGGTCTTCTTGACCCAGGACCTGGGCCACATAGATGCGGTGCACTACCGGGCTGATGTCCAAGGCATAGGCCAATCCTGAGGGCATCTCCTGGCAAATGCGGCCCAGCATCCCAGGCAGCTGGCGGTACTTGGTATAGCAGGAGCCAGCGCAAGACAGCCAGGCGAGGAAGGCGGCGGCAGGCAGGAAGATGGCTGCCACGCGGGCATGCCATGCTGGCTCAATGGCATAGTAGAAATGGACCAGGGCACTGCCAAACTGGTACACGGCCACACCCACGTAGTCCAAGAAGAAGAAACTGTAATGCCAGAACTCAGACTTAGCCTGCAGGAGATGGGCCACAGCACTAAAGAACAGGTAGGTAATAGAGGCAAGGACAATGAGGAAAAGGGGCCGGGCATGGGGGTCACCCACAAAGTCCACACTGCCCGCAAAATATGCCAGGCGCAGAAGCAGCACCAGGGCAGCCACCAGGTGGGTCCAGACGTTGACAGCTTCATTGTGCTTTTGGAAAAGGCTCAGGAAGTAAAAACGCCAGGTACGATGCAGGGGCCGGTAACCTGAGTAGATGTATGGCTTCCAGAAGAGGCGAGGCACCTCAGCTCGGCCCACGGTGCTGTCTGGCAGGGGGGCTGCCAGCTCCCCCAGGATCCTGGGCATCTGTCCCAGCTGCCGGACACTGGGAAAGAAGCGACTGAGCTTCTGGGCTATGGCTGTGGCCATGGTAGGGGCTGAGGGCAGAGAGCTATGGAAAATGAACAAGATAGAATAATCATGAAAACAGCCTCTGTCTCTATGCCCTTCAGAGTTTACAAAACACAATAGCCTGGGAAGTGGTCAAAGTCATCAGTATTCTCGTTTAAAAAGAACAACAACCCAGTTCCTCTATAGGCTCTTCCTCCTCAGTAACTTAGGTCAGGGCAACCTGAACATCTCACTGAAAAGGCTCTTGAAAAGGACCTCTGCATCTCCAAATACTTCAGCCTGTTCAGTCAAACAGCCAACAGGCATTTGCTAAATACCTACTACTGGCCAGGCTCTGGGGTTGGTCCTGGGGATACAAAAACAAAAAGAACCTAAATTACATTGCCGGGGGCCATCAAAATTTACGCTGTATGACAAAGTCAAGTGCATCCTGAAGCCTGCAGAGCAGGCCACAGGGAAGATGGATGCACCCACTCAAACCCTTCTCTTACTAACACACTATTATTGGAACTGTAATGATCAACATCCCTACTCGGCCCCAGGAAAATACAGAACAGTAAAGGCTGTTATTAGAGCCTTTACAGGCCCCCCACAAACTCCTAGGAAAGCCCCACCTTTACATGCAGTGATACAGAAATGCCCCTAAAAAAGTCACTCCATAACAAACCAGCAATTAGTGAGTTAATATTAAAGATTTTAAAACCCCAGAAAAACTGCCCTTTAGATTTCTCAATCCCCATACACAGAAACTTGGAAAATAGCCTTCAAGCTTCCTTGGTCCTTGCCATGGAAAGGGAGGACAAGGGATGAAAAATAGAGCAAGTTACCGGACTGTTTTCATTAACCCCACAAGTTCAGAGAACATACTAAACTTACCTTTGAAAAATATTGAATAATGAAAGGCTGTATTGAAATATCTTTTGAAATCTGCTAGTGTAGCGAATCACTGCTTGATTAATTATGTAACTGAATAGAGCAAAAAATAATCATCCCTGACTTGATTGGTCAAAATGTAATTAACTAGTACTAAGCTGTAATGCATGAACTGCACCTCATGGATGGGCGGAAAATACCATTTCCAGCCCAGTTACTCCATGATGAATATTTCTTGCCAAAGCTTTGCATCTTTTGTTAATCAAAATAGAATAATTATGGAATGTCAATCAAATGATTCTGTAATTCAGTAAAAGTTAATGTATGACTTGATCCATTACAAGAAAAAAATGTATATTGAATATGAAAAACCATGCCAACATATATGTAATCTCAATTACATAAAAAATAAAGCCAGCCCACGGCTGACCAGAACAGTTTTTGGGATACATGACTGAAATTCTGACTGTTCTCATTCGTCTCAATCCACCGACGCCGTCATCCTCCAATAGACCCTGTACCAGCAGAGGCACCCCTCCGCATTATATTGACTCAAAGACCAATGATCTCCTATTGCCCTCGCTGCCACTCAACCAACTTTTCTTTCCAATTCCATTCCCTTTCATTGGAATATCCTGCCTCCTACTCTCTACCAATCACAAAAATCACAGATTATCACCAAGCAGTCTGTCAGGACAACAGAGGGTTGGAACGGTGAGATGCCTCTGATCATGGGATATCATTAGACCTCAGAACCTGAAATGTCAAAGCTGGGAGGGGCCACAAAACAGAGAATATCTTATTTGGAATGGATCTAGGAACATGCAATGTAGGGGCTGAAAGTAAACTCTGAACAAGGGAAGTCAGAGACTAGGGGCTTTAGAACACAGAATGGCAGCGATGGAAGGACCTTAGGACACAGAGTGTTGGAAGATAGGATGTAGGAACTAGAAGGGATCTTTGCAACCATCTAACCCAGTGGTTCCCAAACTTTTTTGGCCTACCGCCCCCTTTCCAGAAAAAATATTACTTAGCGCCCCCTGGAAATTATGAAATTATTTATTGACCTCAGAATAGAATAGAATACAAAAAAAGTGAGGCCATCACTGCAGCACCCACCAGGGGGCGATAGCGCCCACTTTGGGAATCACTGATCTAACCCAACCCCTTAATTTGACAAATAGGAAAGTATTTTATAGGGTCAGGAGGAAAATTCATACATAGCAGCACACTTTTAAGCCATCTCAAATATCTTCTAATCCAACCCATTCATTTTACTGGAAACCGAGGGCGAGAGAAGTTAAACCTAGAGAAGACAGCAGAGCCAAGACAAGAAACAAACTCCATAATCATGATGGTGAGGATGATAAAATCACACTCACATTTCTAAAGCCCTAGCAAGCGAACATAGCATTTTCTTCACAAGTCAATGATGCATGCCCGGTGTAAAGATAACCCGTTTTCCATATAAAGGAAACAGAAATCGGTTCAGACTACGGGCCTGTGCATAGTCACTCAGATAGCAAAGGTCACAGCTAGACTCCAAACCTCACAGTCCCTTGCTTCTAAGTCCTGTTTTCTTTGCCTTTCTCCATCCTGCCTCATCTACCTTCCTTCCATAGGCTGAGATTTACAAGTCCCTCCCCTCCAGGAAATGTGGCCTCTTCATCCTAAACCCTGAAGAGCCTAATTTGTTCTTTTTACTTTGGATGACTTCAGTTGTTGCTTTATAAACATTAAGCCATTTCTGGAGTGTCCTGCCCCCAGATTAAGCTCTCTGAGGCCTGATCCCCTACAGCGGCCTCAGTCCCCAGGACAGGGTTCTGTCCCTAGCCACAAACTCAGTTCCTGTCATTGGTATAATGTAACTATTTTATTTTCTGAAATCATTTTTATCTTCTTATATCATCTGCCCTGGGTTCACATGTTAACTCTACTACTTACTAATTCTTACTAAATGAGAAACTTTGAGCAGCTATTTCCTCTTCCTGGGCCTTGGCTTTCCTTCTCTGTAAAATGAGGTAGTTGGGCTAAACTTCTAGCTCTTGAGCTCTAGAGACACCCCTACACACACACACACACACACACACACACACACACACACACACACACACACACACGCACACGCATACTCACACACAATAACTTCTATTTCCCAGCAGCCCTCCATGCCACCTGTCCTTCCTTGGGCACACAGACCTCCTAAGGCTCCTATCTCCCCGGGAATCTCCTCTCTTCCCTTCTCCCAGAAAAAAAGCCCAAGAGAACAGGAAGGAAAGGCTGTTCAGGAAGGAGCAGTCTCCTGTTGAAAGTCCACAGATCTCCACTGGGGCTCTGTTTCACAACAGGTGCCCCATTCCATTCAAGATCTGTTTTTCGAAAATATCCCTTATCCTGTACCCTACTAACTAGATGCTGGCAACATGAACACTGACTTGGTGGAAAGGAGTTCATAAGGGATGGACACCTGGCATGGGGTGCAATGGAGGTAGCCATCTGAATGCCTCCCTGGAAACTGCTTTGACCAGTCTAACAGCTGAACCCTGGCTGCCCTCGCCCATCAGGGACATGCAATTAATAAATACACCGGCCCAATGTCCCGCCCTTCAATCTTGATAAAACTTCCAAAGCATGCTAAGGTCACCTGGGGATAAGGGGGAAGGTTCTCTTGAGCCCGGGGCAGACGATCTCTGCTGGGGAATGAGCAACTTCTCAGGATGCCCCGTTGCTACAAGACGGGTGAGATTGCTAGGAGTGGGGTTTCCAGGGATCAGAGATGTCCTGTGTGATGTCACTAAAGGGTGGGGCTGAGAAGACACCTTGACTACTTGCCCACCACCATTCATTTCTTAAGGTAAAGAAGGGATTAACCTATAGGTTCCTATCCCCACTCTACTGGCCCTGAAAAAGTTCCACACCTTTTCTTCTTACATCAGGAAGAAGTAAGAGGAGGGAGGTATCACAGCCACTGTCTTAATCTGCGGATGGAGAAAATGAGACCCAAAGAAGTTAGGGACTTACCCCAAATCACCCAGCAAGTCAGAAGCAAAGAGTCCCAGGTCTCAGGCCTCCAAGCTCCCAGTCCAAAGCTCTTCTCAGAGGGGATTAGGAAAAATAGATGCGTTCTCCAATCTACTCAAGGCAAATGGGAATAACTGTAACAAAAGCAGAACTTTCAGAGATTATCCAATCCGAACTCATTTTTATATTTTTTTTTCAATTATCAAACATTTACTTTTTCCTTGTCTCCCAACACCCGCCAGGGAGAAAAAGAAAACACTTGTAATAAGTTTAATCAAGCACAACAAATTTCCACATTTTTCACATCCCAAAAATATGCCCCATTTTACTTCAAGAATCCATCCCCTCTGTCTGGAGGTGGGGAGCAGGCTTCATCCTCATGCCTCTGCAATCATTGTTGATCACCATGTTGATTATAGTGTTCTTAAGTCTTTCAAAATGGTTCCCAACCCCCTCATTTCACACTGACAGAAATACCCAGCCAGGATTAGGCTCTGTGCTTCTAACCAGAATATCTCTTATCCTGTACCCTACTACCTTCCAATGGGATAGGCATCAAATATCAATACCCAAACCCTAGGGAGGGTTGTTATATTAAGGGATTCAATTCTCCCCAAGGACTTATTCACAGGTAAACCTTGGAGCACCAACGGGTCCCCTCTGGTCTTGCAGCCTTAAGAGTTCACCAACACTGATTCCTGGAGAGCCTCACCTTATTCCAAAGGAAACCCTTGTGGAGAGAGGGGAGGGGAGGAACAGAAGTTTGCCTGAGATGTTGGCAAGGATCGGACTTCCTAATGATGCTGTCATCAAGTGCATCTCTCCATTGGTAAATAGTTGCACTGTTCACTGTCTAGAGCTCATCAGATCCATTCGAAGAGCCTTGAAAAGCAGCAGAAGCCTACATGGAAGCCCAAGGCGGAAGCCAGATCACAAAGTGTGGAATCTCAAGGGCTTGCCTGGTGGCCCTTCCCAGATGGGGAGGTATGGATAATTCCAAAGAAGAGATGCTCCAGATAACCTCTCCTATACTAGCACAAGATGTATGATGTTGTAGGGAGTTGGGACATCAGAGTTTACCCTCCAAGTGGGGCAGGTGCTGAGATAGAAACCATTCTACGCTGCCTACATACACTTGGGCTAATAAGCAGTTTGGCTGTAGGGAATTCTGCGTAGTAGCACAACCTTTGGCAACTCCCTTTTAGGGACATGGTTGTCAACATCCTTGGAAGGATGAAGCAGGGAACCACTGGCTTAAGATGATGAAAGGGATCTTAGAAGTCATCTTGTCCAACCTCCTTCCTTTTAAAAAGGAAGAAACTGAAGACACTAAACAATAACTCTAGTCCAACTATCAGTAATATGGAATTAGGTCTTAATCAATGATTTAAGTGGAACTGTGCATCGGCTACAGGGATGCTGCGGGGGTTAAGAGGAAGGGAAAGAACATGAAACATGTAACTATGGGAAAATAAATTAATCAAAATAAAAATAAATTAAAATAAAAATGAAGAAACTGAGACCTGAGGAGTTGACTTTGACCAATGTAACATGAGTGGCAGAGTCAGGATTCAAACCCAAGTCCTCCTAGCACTCCAGCCACTCTGTCATTCTGCCTTGTCAGCTCTATGAGAGAAAGACCTGGTGTTTGTTCTAAATCTAGGTATTCCCAGTGCTTAGCAGATTAGACATGATAAAAACTTGTTAATAGATGAATTCCACAAACAAAGAAATGGAGCCAGGAAGAAGGAAGTAATCTGCCCAAAATAACATAAGTAATAAAGTGGTGGGAAGCTAGGTAGCACAGCAGATAGAGTGCTGAGCCTGAAGTCAGGAAGACACATCTTCGTGACTTCAGATGCTTACTAGCTATGTGACCCTAGGCAAGTCACTTCACCCTGTTTGCTTTGGTTTCCTCATCTGTAAAATGAGCAGGCGGACCTGGCAAACCACTCCAGTGTCTGCCAAGAAAACCCCAAAAGGGGTCCTAAAGAGTCAGACATGGTTGAAAAATGACTAAACTGCCAACAAAGTGGTAAAACTGGAGTTCCAATCCAGGGCCTCTGACTCAAGATTCAATACTCATGCTGCTACATACATGGCAGTGTTCAGCTTGGTGTAGTGGAGAGGGCACAGGGACTTGGGAATCTGGGAAGTCCTGGGTTCAAAATCCCCTCAGACGCTTCCTACCTTGTTCATCTCAGGTGCCTCCTCTCAAAAATGAAGGGGATGGGCCTCCATGGCCTCTAAGTTTCACTCTGAGCTCTCAATCTAGATTATCCTGTGACTCTTGGACTCCATTCCTATTCCCTTGGCTAAATGGGAGAAATAAATGCCTTTGACTTTGTGCTTTGGGGACTGTGCTAAGGTCAAGGCTCAAACCAAGTGATTAAGCTGTTAAGTGGTAGATGACCTGACTCTGACCCTGCCCTGGGCACCTTTCAGTTCAACCCAGGCAGACAGACAAAACCCTGCTTGACATCTGAGTTAATCATTTCTCTTCCTCTCTCCCAGAAAAACTCCTTTGTCCTCCTTTAAAGTTCTGAATAGTCTGGGTGTCTGTCTAAACCCTTTAAGAGGCTCACCTTACCCTTTAAAGCAAAGTTAAACAATATCATTACTAAGCCCTGCTATGATGTGGCTGTCTGTGGGGAGGCTCTAATCTGGGCACTTAGGGGGGAGATATAGATATGGGGTACTCGAGGTGTATATGAAGCCAGCATGAGCCAGTCGGAACTTTGACCCAGGAGCCAGCATGGAAAGGGAGCTCTTTGCCCTCCCTTCCTAGCCCAGGCCCCTAGCTCTTGCCCCCACAGTTCAATGGCCCATCCCAGTAGAATTTGCTTTTCCAAAATGTACCTCCTGGCCTTGGGACACCAACCCTAATGTTTAACTCAGTCCTCTATCTTTTTCTGCCTTCCCTTTCTACTGTGCTCCCTGGAACTCTCCTCGATTGTTTTTATCTGCTTCTTTTTGTTTGTAGTCCTTACTTTCTGTCTTGGTGACAATTCTAAGGCGGAAGGGTAAGGGTTAGGCAAATGGGGTTAAGTGACTTGTCCAGAGTCACCTAAGCTAGGAAGTATCTGAGGCCAAATGTGAACCCAGAGCCTCCTGACTCCAGTCCTGGCTCTCTATCCACTGTGCCACTAAGCTGCCTCAACATCAGACCTATTCTTTCTGTCTCCTGGTACTCAATAAAACCTAGCTTTCTCTTGAAAACAACTTGTCTCTTGGTACCCTTTCCAATGCTGGCTGCTCCTCTCATGCCCCCTGACATCCAGAGCCAGGAGGAAGAGTTGGCACACTCCTTGCTCCCCAGTGTCACTTTCAAACCCTCCCTCCACCACCCATCGCTGAGCTACCACCACTCTCCTCCTCTAGAGTATACTTTATCAAACTATTTTGCATGATGATACATGGATAAAGACAGACCAAATTGCTTCACCATCTTCCGGAAGGAGGAAGGAGAGAGTTTGTCTCAGAAAACTTGTGTGGAAAAGTATTACATGTATAACTAGTAAAATAAAATATCTTTACAAAATAAAATAAAATAAAGTATACTCTGTTTTGTCCAGCTTCTACTTGCTGACCTTTATGGCCCTCCAGGTAGCTCTCCTTCCTGGCTCATAGGTCTTTTTCTCTAACCTCACCTCATCTCCTGCTCTATTCTCATGATTTCTGTCTACAGTCTACCTGGGCCACATGAAGGGTATGGAGTGCAAGAGTACAGGAGTGGAGAACAAGATGCCCCTAGTGTAGGTCCATGAGGTCCGTGGCAAAAGCAAAGGGGCCCCAGATAGAGGTAGGTGAGGCTTCTAGTGAGGTAAGCCCTTGAGGGGCAGGTTGTAAATATGGCCTCTGTACATGGGAATACATGAAGAGAGGGCTCTGTGGCAGGGGGCATCCAGAACTCCAGCAGGGGTAGATAGTGGTTAATGAGCGCAATGAATTTCTTGGAAGACAGAAAAGAGGAACTAGTTGTCCAATCAGCTGTCAATTATCTGCATTATGATTAGATGTTCATTATATCCATGGTAAAGAGAATTTAATATCTGGCTCGCTTTCTCCTGCCACAACATCTGGCTTACCTCTATGCTGAACCTTAGCCTGTTATGCTTTTTTAAAAAAGTAAATCCAACAATGCATTCTAGAGCCACGTAGAAATGATTTAAAATTTTTCCTACTGTTATAAATGCATGTAAATGTGACTTGTTTTTCCTCTAATAATTTCAGAGCTCAAAGTTGAATAATAACAATTTCTCAGTTCCCAATTACAGCATGCTCCAAAAAATGGATTAGTCTTATTTATTTGGTACAAAGAGATTATGCTCAGGGGTCACACAGCATATGAGGGACAGAAACAGAAATAGATCTCCTTGGCTTTTCCTCTAGGGAGCTCATGACTATCCCATAAGAGCTCCCTGATTCAGTCTCCTGTAGGGAACATAGGAAATAATACAAGGCCAGAGAAGAGTACACAGATGAGGGAAACTGAGGCCCAAATACAAGCGGTACCCTCAGCCAAAGGATCATGAATTTGGCATTGGTCCCAGGGAAGAAGGGATGCTCTGTCCCCTATCTCCTCTCTGAGCCAGGACGCAGTGTTTTGAACCGAACCACAAAGGACCAAAGGAAACATGAAAGCTTTAGTGAAGGGAGTGAAACTCTTCCTAAATCAGGAACCTGAAGACTATTATTTCTTTTACATTTACTGCTCACAATCCCTGGTTACTTCTCCCCTCCCTTCCCCACTCATCTCATCTAAGGGCTTTTTCATCTTGTTCTGGGAAAAAGATCCCAAGACCTTCCTGGATCTCCAGGAGCTTCTTCTCCATTAAGATTTCTCCACCCTTCCCTGGTCCTGTGGGGGTAGGCACTAGGGCCACCTTGGCCTTCTGAATGTGCCACCTACAATAGGGTCTTCTACATAGAAAGGTGTATTTAATTATTTGTCAGTTGGATTAACTAGCTGGGCACCTTCACCTCTCTGGTCCTCCATTTTCTCAACCATCAAATAAGAAGGTTGGACAAGTGGTCTTTAAGTCATCTTCCCTTGCTAACTTGCATCCTGGCCTCCTCTGTTCTAAAGATCCTCCTGATCTGACTTTTTTTGTTCTAAGGACCCTCCCAGCTCTGTCATAGATATCTATGAATTTATGAATATTAAGGGCTCCATGTATCTAGGCCTTTATCTCCCTGCAACTTTCTGAAAGACTCCCTCTCTGAGGAACCCACCCTCGTGCTGAGGGGTCGGCTGTTCCTAGGGGTAGCGAAGAGGCTCCATCCAATCCCCTTTCCCACCTCCCCCGGAGCTTTCCTAAAGTATCAGGAAAGCTCAGATCCCTTAAAACCTCTGACCCCATTTTTTTCTTGCTCGTTCTCCAGCTGGGTGGGCAGTGAAGGTAGGTCCCCCTCCTACCAGCTCAACTCATTCATTTCCGGCCTCCCCCGAGGAGCGCCCCCCCCCCCACCTCCAGCTGTGGGCTTCCTTTCTTGACCTCTGGGCACACTCAGCTCCAGCTGCGCGCTTCTTCCTCTGCTCATCGCAGGCTTCCCTCCCTCCTTTTTCCCCCTTTTCCCTTTCCATCCCTCTCTCCCGAGCCTCCTTACGTACCTGCTGCCCGAGTCCCTCCGGACCGTGGTCAGGAGAGGCTGAAGTCGCCGCTTTCCCAAACTGACCCAAGCCAGCCCCAGCCCCAACCCCTGCCCCACACTTGGTCTCCAGAGAAGCCAGGAAAGAGAAGAGGCAAAGAGGAACAGTCAGCGGGGAGCTCGGAGCGACTCCGCCCCGGTCTCGGCCTGACTCCCCCTCCTCCCCCAAGGGAGCGGCCCAGACTGCCGGCCTCCCTCCCTCCTCCCTCTGTCCCTCCCCGTTGGGAGCGGCTCCCCCCGCCTCCCCCAACCGGACAACCCTCCCCCCAGCTGGGGAGACCTCGGTAAAGAGGATCCCCAAGCGTCCAGGCTCTCTGTATCCCCCCCCCCCTCCTCCTCCGCCTCTCCCCGGGTGCCTAGCACAGAACCTGGAACACAGCAGAAGATGGGGAATAAGGAATGAATGAATGAAAGTACCATCAGGCAACTGGATCTCCAAACTCCGTATCCCTTCAGGGCGCCGCCTGCCTTGTTATATAAACCCAGACCAGACAGATCCCTCCTCCACGGGGCTGTTCCTCCCCCCTCCCCGCGCGCCGCGTTCCGGTCCGATCCGTCTGTCTCCAAAAAGGTTTCAGCTCTGAGCAGCTTCAGGGAGCTGCCAGGCCTGGCGATTCTGCCCAGAAGTGATGGAATCTTGGAGTTGGGAGGAACTTTGGACATCCTCCCTCCCTCTCTGGCCCCCGTAGCTCAGCCCTTCTTCACGCCATCGCCCCCCACCCCGACACACATCCAGCCAGAGCGCTCCCTGCTCGTGTTGCTGGCTGAACGGGGGGAGGGAGCTTGATGGAAAGGATTCTGGCCGGAGCAAGCGATGGCCGAGCTTAGAGCTAAAAAATAAAAGAAATACTAGAATGGCCCCACAGGCTGGGACTAGAACGTTCAGAAAGCGCCAAGAGCCTGCCCCACCTTACTGGTCACATCACTTCTGAAGTGCTGACCCACTCCACGTTACAGGAAATGTCCAGAGGGGGGCAATCAGAATGGCGGTGAGAGGCCTGGAGTTGAAGGGAACTGGGGGTGTTTAAAACGGAGGGAAAAAGGCTTGAAAAGGAGAAAAGGAAATACAGAACCGAAGGGATGGTTGGATTTAACACTGGGTTTCTTCTGCACAGGGGCATTTAAAAATGTGCATTAAAAAAAATAAAATTAAAATTAAAAAATTAAAAAAAAGTACTTTGCAAATTCCAGAGTACTATATAAAAGCCAGCTTTCCAATTAGATTATGAGCTCCTTGAGGGCAGGGATTGTCTTCTGCATCTTTGTATATCCCCCAGAGCTTAGCACAATGCCTGCTACATAGTATACGCTTAATAAATATTGATTGATTTAAAAAAATGTGCATTAAAAAATATACATTAAGGGGGGCAGCTGGGTAGCTCAGTGGATTGAGAGCCAGGCCTAGAGACAGGAGGTCCTAGGTTCAAACCTGGCCTCAGCCACTTCCCAGCTGTGTGACCCTGGGCAAGTCACTTGACCCCCATTGCCCACCCTTACCAATCTTCCACCTATATATAAGTCAATACACAGAAGTTAAGGGTTTAAAATAACAAAAAATAAAATATATATATACACATTAAGGCAGAGGTAGCTAGGTGGTTCAGAGGATTGAGAGCCAAGCCTAAGGAGGGTTGAGGGCCTGGGTTCAAATCCCATCTCAGGAGCCTTGCTAGCTGCATGATCCTGGGCAAGTCACCTAACTCGCCTTGAAACCAATACATAGTATTGATTCTAAGATAGAAGGTAAGGATTTAAAAGTATATACATATATACACACACATATACATATAATTTATTATTAAATAAATCATTACAATAAATTATATATAATACAAAAAATAAAATTTAAAAATACATATTTATTAAAATTCTATAATCATAATTATATATATATATACACATACAACAATACCAGGTGTCAAGGCACAAAGAAACTTTACATAATATTAAAAAAAGTAACACAGCAAAAATACTGAACATATCCTGTTACAGACCATGGTGCAGGAAAAAATGATTGGCACAAGAAACACAAAGACACACAAAGAGGACTTAATGGTGAAGGGGCAGTTGCGTAGACACCGTGGATAGAGGGCCAGGCCCAGAGTTGGGAGGACCTAGGTTCAAATGTGGTGTTAGATACTAGCTGTGTGACCCTGGATGAGTCATTTAACCCTAAATGCCTAGCCCTTACTGCTCTTCTGTCTTTGAATGGATATCAATTCTAAGGCAGAAGACAAGGAATTAAAAAAATTTAATAATGATCACATCCTGAATAAAAAGTAGGCTAAAGAAACAATAACTATGTGAAAGGTTAATTTATAATAAGATTGCATTTCAAAATTCCTGGGGCACACTAAAGCAGTCCTATGGGAAAAATCTCATCTCAGACGCTAACACTGTCAAAACCAACAAAGACGACAAACCAAATATTCAGTTTAAAAATTTTTAAGTCAACAAATATATGAATTCCAAATAAGTATAAATTAGATGAGAAAAATCTAAATTGGAAACCAATCAACAAAACCAAAGCTGGTTCTTTGGGATATCATGAGGAGGAATGGTCAAGTAACTGAAAGGTTTTCATATAAACTTATTTGTCAGGTAGACTATGATTGGCCCCAAATTACGAAATTAGAATTAGAATGTGGCAATTGCAAAGGGGAAAATTTAAGTTTGGTTTAAGGAAAAATTTCCTAATGATTTTGTTATTGTTCAGTAGAGTCTGACTCTCTAAGACTCCTTTTGAGGTTTTCTTCACTGGAGTCGTTTGCCATTTCCCTCTCAGTTCATTTTAAAGGTGAGAAAATTTATGTGAACAAGGTTAAGTGACTCGCCCAGGGTCACCCAGCTAGTAAGTTTCTGAGGCCAGATTTGAAGACGAGTCATCTTGACTTCAGACCCTACTGAGCATGCCACCTAGCAGCAACTCCAGTGAGTTAACCAAAAGTAGGAGGTGGAAGAAAGCAGTGGGTTCCCTGTGTCTACAGGTCTTCAAGCAAAGATTAGATGAGCTTGTGATGGAGAAAGGATGACTTGTAGAGAGGATGACTGGGTCTGAGGTTCTTCCAAGTTAGAATATGGCAAGTTTGGGACAAAGAAAAAATCCAAACTTCAGCTCCATCTTCCACCCTGAATTTTGGCTAGGTTTCATCCAACTAGTTTACCTAGAAGATGGTAGGAAAAGGTAAATTATTTTGCCATCAGAGCCCCCACCAGGAATGCTCGTCTATCTGATTGTTGTTGTTGTTGTTTTCCAGTGGACCTGGGGAGGATACCAAGGGGATAACTAGGAGTTAAGCACAAATATTCATTGAGCACTATGTTAGGCATGGTAGGAAAATGCAAAGAGAAATAAGATGTGGTCCCTAATCTAAGATTTAATTACAGACATAATACAAATTCAGATATGATAAATGTATATGAGAATTCCTGGGCAAGGCCCCAGGCAGAAACACAGATTCCAAAGCATCAACAGCACTTTTCCTAGTAGCAAAGAGCTAGTTGGTTGGTTGTTGTCCTCAATTCCCAGACAGGAATTAAAGGACTCACTATCTAATCAGGTATTACACCCCCTTGAGAGACAACATGATGGTATGCTGCCTTTGTAGGTTTAAGGAAGCCACCATGCAAACCAATTTGGACTTCTGCTCCATGTATCACACACAGTATACATGAAGTGATTATATACATATATACATATATGGATATATATGTATATATGCACACACATGGAGAGGGAGAGAAAGAGAGAGAGGGAGAGGGAGAGAGAGAGAGAGAGAGAGGAAGAGGGAGAGAGAACCACAACAATGTAGAGGCTCATTAAAAGAGACAATTCTGAATAACTGAAAAATGAAAAAGGCTCTCAAGAATAGATAATGTTACCTCTCTCTTCTGGGCAGAGTAGGAGAAAACCATACTAGAGGAAAATATTGCAAATATTGTCAGAAACAGTCTCTATACTAGTTGTTTTTGTTTACCTACTTTGTTATTTTTAAAATTCAATATTGTATTATTTTCAGTTCCAAATTTTCACTTTCTCCCATTCCCCTATTTCTCATTCATTGAAAAACAAGAGGAGGGGGCAGCTGGGTGGCTCAGAGGATGAGGAGCCAGGCCTAGAGACAAGAGGTCCTGGGTTCAAATCTGGCCACAGACACTTCCTAGCTGTGTGACCCTGGGCAAGTCACTTACTCCCCATTCCCTAGCCCTTATCACTCTTCTGCCTTGGAGCCAATACACAGTATTGACTCCAAGATGGAAGGTCAGGGTTTAAAAAAAAAAGAAAAGAAAAACAGGAGGAACAAACCCTATTATTATGAATATTAGTCATGCAAACAAATTCTCACATGATCTATGTCAAAAAAAGAGTCCCATGATCCTTAGGGTACAGGAACAAAATAGATGGTGATATACCTCTTCTTTAATGTCATTTCCACTGATAAGATCATCATTTCTGATGGACCAGTTCAAGGACTTTGGTGATAAGGACTTTTTTCTCAGTTTTCAGTAGCTGTGACTGAATCACCTACAGGAGAAGTTCTGCATCTCTATAGGGATCTTCCAAGCATGATGGCTGTCCCCAAGGTTCAAGGTCCTGGGCTGACTCCATCAGGATCTGAGGGGAAATGCCAGAGGGTCAAGGCGGTGGTGGCAGTAGTCTGACTTCCCTGACTATATGCTACTCTCACTGCTTCAGCTAGGCAGGCTTGGCTGCCCTGTATATGGCAGTTGGTTAGCAGTTAATGAACATGGCTGGTAGCTCCACAACACAGGAGTTGCTTCCCTGGATAATGGCTCTGAGGCTGGGTTGGAAGCAGGACTGGCAATCTAGAAGGTGCTGCCATTCTCAGGGTTCCTGTGCCTTTATGACTATTGGGGGCAGTTGGTCAGCAGTTGCTGCTGGTGGTGGTGAAGAAGCTTGGCCCCCTCTCCACAATGATTTCTCCCACCAGTGACGGTTATGGGGGCTGAGCTAGAAACATATTTGATGGTTTGGGGGACTCTGCTCTTCCCAAGAGTCTTGGACTCCAGGTCCTGGCTCCCACCTCCTCTTCCTCAGGGTGCCCTGCTGTTTCTGCTGGAGATTCTAGAGTTAGAATAGGAAGGAACCTCAGAGGCCGACTACTCCAGCCCTCTCATTTTACAGATGAATAAACTCAGACCTAAAATGACTTGACCAAGATCACCCACCTACTCATAAATATCAGAGCTGGGAATTGAACTCTGGTCCTCTGACTCCAAATTCAGCTATACCACACTGCCTGACTAGACCATCTAGTCCAACTCCTTTTCCCCTTCAGACTTTACATAACACTTTGCCTGCATCTCACTCATGGACTTGGCTATGATACACAATAATACATGCTATCTGTCCATCTCTTTTATCTTACTGAACTTTCAAGGACATAAACAGCTGTTATATTATCTAATCTTTGTAGAGGCATGAAGTGTCTCCCAATCTTTTTATAGGGTAAGGTGCATATCTTATCTTCTTCACATCTTTTCTGACTCCTCTTCTGGCAGCTAGTGAATGTCTCATTTATTAAATTAGGAACTTGAAAGCTTGTTGCATTGAATTAGACGCCTTCATTTTTTTTTCAGAGGAGGAAACTGTAGCCCTGGGATGGTATAGGATTTGTGTGTGGTTACGTAGCTAACCTAGTGCTTCTAATCCCAAATTTAGCTTCCTTTCCATGAGACCCCACTGCTTTTAAGCTTCAGGGATATCCTGCTCTGATGAAAAGGGGTGTCACAAAGAGAAAATTTGATGGAGGAGACACCAGCTTTGACACCTCAAGAACCTTATAGTCTGATAAGTTGGACATGGAAACATGAAAAAGTCCAAAAATAAATGGGTGGTGTGGAAAAGATAATTGGTTTTAGAATCAGAGGATCCTGGCTTTTTTTGGATTTTTTTGGATTTGGATCTTTATACTCCCTGAGCCTCAGTTTCCTCATCTTTTACTTTTTTTTTTTAAACCCTTAACTTCTGTGTATTGGCTCCTTGGTGGAAGAGTGGTAAGGGTGGGCAATGGAGGTCAAGTGAATTGCCCAGGGTCACACAGCTGGGAAGTGTCTGAGGCCAGATTTGAACCTAGGACCTCCCGTCTCTAGGCCTGACTCTCAATCCAATGAGCTACCCAGCTGCCCCCTCCTCATCATCTTTTAAATGAGGGCACTGAATTGGATATTCTCTGAGGTCCCTTCTGGCTTGAGATCTGTGATTCCATGATCCTAAGTGCAGACTGATTAATCTCTTCTCAATTATCCATGGGGAGAAGGTTAAAGATAGAGGCATAAATAATTCAAAATACTGGGTAATAAAAACATCACTTGGCTTTGAGGTGGATATAGCCCATGAATAGCGATAATCATGTGTCCAAAGATGTATAATATATACAAATGTATAATGGTTACAAAACACAAGGCTTGTCACTCCAAGGTAGTCATAGAAAAGCTTATCAAAAGATTTCTTGTCAAACTAGAAGATTGATACACATTCTCAAAGCATATGACAAACTGGTTAAACATTTACAGAAATACTTTTGGGACAAATAGATCTCATATTGCAAGAGTAAAGGCTAAAAACTAGTCATTGCCGCTTGATTTGCTGAATTCAACAAAAATTGATTTATCCCTAGGTGGAACCTATTAAATTAAGACCACTCAGTGCAGCTGAGGACTCTCTACTAAGTGACTTCCTACATTCGGTGGCCAAGGCCCCTCCAAATGAACGATGATGTTCGGTTAGCTCTCAGCATTTGCCATAGAGAGGAAAAGGCCCATAAAGTCCAAAGATTTGATAATGGATACTCTCGTCAACAGAGGCTCCAGGAGTCTAGAGATGGGAATAGGGTGCTTCAAACCAGCATCTGAATTGGAGTAGTGGCATGGTAGCTCTGAAGATGACTCCCCAGTTTCCCCTTTTTTAAAAATAATTATATATATAATTTTATGATTGAAATTCCTAGCTCTGCAGTGTGTTAGAGATGCTTCCTCCTTTTCAGAAGTTCCAGGATAGGGACTGGGAAGGAGCAAGTTGTTACCTGCTACTTCCATTTCCAGACCTTCACTTTGGGAATTTTGAGTTCAGTAAATAATTAAGGGGATTAAGAGTATTCATTTAGAAAATTTCCCTAAGTTTAGCTAAGAAGGGGGAGGTAGACAGTAATGTCTATGATGTCAGGGCTGTTTTGGTATCAGAGAAATTCTTTTCTGTAAGTTTTTATTGGAGAGAAAAGAGAGAGACCTTTTTAGTTATTTTAAAAAGATAAAAGCAAAATAAAGTAAGGAACAATTACCACTTACAGGATACTAGCCAATTGATATAGATGCAAGTATTCCCAGGGAGGTCCGCCTCAAATTGCATAGCTAGTGTCAAGAGAATGGATCTGGGCTTCTTCTTCAAATGAGAAACTGAAGGCCTCCTAGAGGTGCTTATTTGTCTCAGGATTTGATTCTACAATAAGAATGCTAACTTGGAATCTTCTGGGGGTGGGGTTAAAAACAAACTTCTAACATACAGAGATCCTTTAATCATTATTATTATTATTATTATATGTTTTATATATATATTGAGACCTGTGATCTCATGATCCTAAGTGCAGATTGATTAATCTACTCTCAATTATCTATGGGGAAGAGTAAAGATAGAGGCATAAATAATTCAAAATACAAAAATTTCAAAATTATAATATATACTTTATTACTAAATTATTAAATTGTTAATTATTGAATTATTAATTTTGCCATGTATAAATGTATGCATGTATATATATGTGTGCATGTGTATATACTGTGATGGGGGGGATGAATGATGGGGATGAGGGTTTGGAAGGAATGGTGTTTTCACAATAATTATCCTCTATAGAATATATGTCTATATGTCTTCTCTCACAGCTTGACAAACATAGAAATATGTGTTGCAAGATAGTACATGTATAACCTATATCATCTGACCTACTATCTTGGCAAGGGGGGATGGGAGAGGAGAGAACATGAATAGAAACATGTTAAAATGATTATTAAAATAAAATAAAATGTGTCTACATGTAAACTGGAAAACAAAAATGTAATAAAAAATTTTTAAATAAAAAATGTCTCTCTCTATATACACATATATATATTCTATAGTAAGCACTATCAATTCATTTATCCAGAGGGAAGATAACACTTTCAGTTACAAAATTCTAAGTTGTTAAAATGTTCTTCTAGGGGGCAGGGGATTGAGAGCCAGGCCTAGAGACGGGAGGTCCTGGGTTCAAATCAGACCTCAGATATTTCCTAGCTGTTTGACCCTGGGCAAGTCACTTAAACTCCCATTGCCTAGCCCTTACCATTCTTGGAACCAATATATGGTATTGATTCTAAAATGGAAGGTAAGGGTTTAAAAAGTATATATTCTTCTCTAAATAATAAGGTTTCACAGAAACCACAAATGGGACAGCAGAAAATTAATTATGGGAGTCACAATTGAAGAGATCTTACACCACCTATGAAACAGCTAGGATCCAAGAGTGGAATTAAATGGCCCACCTTGGGTGACAGCCACAGAAGCTCAATTAAAATCTATCATCAATGGAGTGTTGAACAAATGGCTGTTACGAAAATTTGTTTTCAGAAATAATTTGTTTATGATAGTGATTTAGGATTAGCTCATTTCCACTAGAAGTAACAGAAAGATTATCTTTAAGGAGTCTCGAAGCCAGTTACAGGGTGTGTGTGTGTTAGGGGGTGAATTATGGCATAAATTAGGGAACTTAATAACTATAGAACCAACTTTTAGGGCAGGAATAGCAACCAGGTTAACTGTATGCTTGTGCCCACAAGCCAGGGTGGTGAGTGGTATCAGAATCCAGAGCAGGCCTGAGCCTGTCAGTGAAAGGGAAGGAGGCCCAGATGTCTTCTAGGTGATGAAGGGTGGGAAGGGGTGGAGAGAGAAGCATGCAGCCAGGTGCAACTTCTTCAAACAGAGAATGTGGATAGGTGCCAGAGGATACAAAGAGTCTAATAACAGCATAGTTTCTACCCCCAAGGAACTCTGAATCTGAGTGAGGAGAAATGACTTCAAATGAAAACTAATAGGACAAAGGGCTAAAATTTTTCTTCAGATTGAGCTAACACCAGGCATTCAACAAAATAAAATTCATGAAATATTTGTTAAATGCCTACACAGTGATTTTTGAACTTAAAAAAAAAAAATTCATGCTGAGGAATAGCTGAGAGCCAAGTGTATTCACAAAAGGTCCTGGGTTCAAACTCAGCTTCAGACACTTTCTAGCTGTGTGACCCTGGGCAAATCACTTACCCCAATTGCTTAGCCCTTAACGTTCTTCTTTCTTGAAACCAATACTTAGGATAGATTCTAGGACAGAAGAATTTTTTAAAATTGTTTCTACATGTACTTGAAAAGAAAATGAAATTACAATATGATGAATATGGAAATATGTATTGCATGATAGCACATGTATAACATATATCATATTGCCTCAGGGGAAAGAGAAGGGAGGGAGGGAAGAAAAGAATTTAGACTGAAAAACAAATGTTTAAAATTGTTCCTGCAGGCATTTGGAAAAAAATACACACACACACATATAAAATAAAATCTTGGGGGAGGAGAAAAACTTGGTTGTAGAGTTTCTTAACGTATTAAGAGGCTATATTTGCTCAGGCATCATAGGCATGAATCCTATTTTGAATCTGAAGCCAAGTCTTCCTATATTGGTCTGTTCTAATTTTTGGGGAGTTGTTGTTTGAGCAAAGTTTTGTACCTCTTGTGCCAAATTGTTTATTCATTTTCCAACTCATTCTTTTGTAGTTCTCATTTCTTTTCCCATTTTTTTCTAACCACTAACACTTTTTTCACTAATAAAAGCATTTTAAACTCTCTTTTTAAACTTAAGCATCCCTAGCCCCATAAAAGCTGTTTACAATGAGATTCCTTTTTTGTTTGCTCATTCTTCCAGGCTACTTCCTGACTTGTGACTTGACTTTAGGGCCATTCGCTCTACACTTTTGGAAGAAATGTCTAGGTTAACTTTTCTCTTACTTTCTTGGGAGTATTGTTATGCTATGGCAGGATCTCAAGGAGAGCTCAGACTGGGGACCTGAAAGCTTTCAGTGATCCTAAAGTGGTCTGATCCAGAGCAAAGTCTGACCACTGCTCCCCTCATCCGAGCTCTGCAAACTCCTGTTGTGGGCTTGCATTTGAGCAATAGGCCTGAGAGCCTGTCTATTTATTTGGAGTTCCAGTAGATCGCTGTGGGATTCACCCACTATTAGTCAGCTGGGAATTTCTGCTGGTTCAGTGGGACAGAACTGAATGCTCCCCTTCAGTCTGGGATTCCTGCTCTGGTTCTTCTGCTACAGGTTTCAGACAGGGCTAGGGGCGGGAACTGAGCCCCTACTCTTTTCCTGGGGTCAGGAACTTGCTTTCAAATTTGTTCTCTGCTCAATACACAGCCTGGTTCCCACAATCATTTGTTACCCCTAGGTGCAAGTCTCTTCATCTCTCCACTTTGGATGAGTCCTGGACCAGAGAAGTAAGCAACCGAGTTGCCACTTGACACTTGTTCCTATGGCTTACAACAGGCTAAGATCTTCCATGTTGATCTGGGACCTTCTTGTCTTGCCCTGGTTCATGGCTTCTCCCAGGCAACAAGTCAAGAAACATGTACTAAATGCTTGCTATGTGCCCCAGTGATGGAATGCTTCTGTGCTCCTGCCTAGATCCTCCCTAGCATAAGCTGACCTCCCTTTGTGTCTCCCTGCATTGATCTGGAGTGTAAAAATGATTCATTGTAATTTTCCTTCTTGGATTTCCTGATAAAGATTCAGTCTGGAGCATTTGTAGATCTTTTTTTGAAGAGGATTTTTTTACCCCTGTGGCGGCCTGGGGAGATGAAGAGCTCATTGTACTTCTTCCTGTTATTCTACTATTTAGAACCTTCCTCTAGATTCTACATTTTAAACTAGTGTTTATAGACTACAATTAGTTGACATCAGAATCCAAGTCTTCCATATTACATTCATTTAAAAATATATCAATATCATGTAATAGCTTTCTTGATGTGTCACTGCCACTAACAAGTAGCAAATCCTCCCTAGCATTATTTCAACATGTCGTTTATATGTAATTAGACAAATACCTTTTTTCTATAATTTCTCTTTTATCCACTTGCAGTACAAAGTAGAAAGATTTTATCTTAACTGAGTGCAAAGGTCTTCATACATATGGACAATTCTCTTTTCTCCTATATTTATCATCTTCAGGTGGAATTACTGGAAACTCTTTTGCATGTTTGTATAATCAGCAGGTATCAGTGTGACCATATCAATAATAGCACTGTTTCTCCTATTGAACAATGCTTTTTACTCTTAGAAATACTATGTCATCTCATACAGACAAGCAATGTTATTGACATCACAGATGTAGTCTTTACAAAAAGTTTGATTTTGCTAATTAAATAACCTAATTTTTTAAAAACAATTCTTTTGGCTTATCGATGTTTTCTGCTACTCACCAACTCTCATGGGTGAGTTCATTCCATTCACATTCAGGGTTAAAATGATTATTTGTGGTTTTCCCAGCACATCTTCTTATATCCTCTTTGCTTTCTACTCACCTTTTTACAAAGAAAAAGCAAATAGGGAAAGAAAGGGATCGGTGTTAATAATCTTTAAGAAAAATGGTCTAATCCCACTCTAAATGCCCTTCTCTTTTTCTAGTCCACAATTTGATCACTAATTCTGACACTTTCTTCTTTTAGTCATTTTATAATCTGCTCCCCTTCTGTCTTAGAATTGATCCTAAGTATCTGTTCAAAGGCCCAAGAGTAATAAGGGCAATGCAGTGGAAGTTAAGTGACTTGCTCAGGGTCACATAGCTAGGAAGAACATGAGATCAGATTTGAACCCAGGACCTCTCATCTCTAAGCCTGGCTTCTCAATACACTGAGCCAAATAGCTGCCCCCTTAACATTATATTTTAAAATCAAGTCAATATGCAGCCGCCTGTAGGCATCCTCAGGTCTGGTTCAGAGGTCCCCATTTCCATTTGAGCTTGACTAACCACCATTCTAGAGAGTCCCTAGCAGAAGGGGACTCCTTAGGTGCCTCTGTGCCATTCTCTTCTCCTTGTAAAAGTCATCTACCAAGAAATGAATTTGTCCTTTGATATGACTCCAACGATATATCAGAGATGGTTCAAGTGCCAGGCCTCAGAGACATGCACCTATTGTTCTGTCCTGTGGATGCTTCTATTCTGCCCGTTTCCTTGCAATCTACTACTGGGAGATGACCTTATTTCTGTTGTGGCTCCAACAAGTCTGAGTTGAAATCTTGCTGACTTTAGGTCCCACTGACTAGATGGTGATAGCTTTGGGGTTCCCTGGGCTATCCCTAACTAAAATGCCCACAAGGCCAACTTGTGAAGTCCCGAACCAGATGCAAGAACTTACTGGTGTGTCCTTTGGTTTTCTTTCTCTTTTTGGACCCATAACAGGTGCTTAATAAATGCTCACTGATTATGACAAGTTGTATTGTGACCCACAGTGCATGGAATTTAAATTCCAGGAAACTATGATGTATACAATAAGCTTTCAGTACAAAGTTTATTTAATGCTGTGAAAGAGAATGAAAGCAGAGAAACTGGGCTTAAGAGAAAGATTATCAGTGCTTGATAGAGTATTACAGTAGATTCCCACAGAAAAAGCCAACAAAACCACCAACCTGTTGTGCCTGAGGAAAGCTGTAGGCTGAACTAAGGTCATGATGCCATGGAAGGAAATGCATGGTCCAGTGGAAAAGGCACTGGGCTAGGAGTCAGATGACATATGCTCTAGATCTCTATCCTGGGTCTGGCCCCATTCAGTCAGCATTTTCATTAATGACCTGAAGACATAGATGCATAAAACAACCTAATTAAATAAGCATCAAATGTGCCTCATATGCACAGGGTGTTGTTCTGAGTGCTGGGAATACAAAGAATAATAAATCCCCTGTTGTTGCCCTAGAGGAATTTAGGATGCCATAATGGAGATGTGACATTACCCAAATAATGATTACCAAAAATACTGCCAAGGCGTCAAGGGGAGATGCAGAAAGAGTTATAGGAAAATCTGAGGCAAGATCCTATATTTCACTCTCAGGCTGGGTTAAGAAGGATTTGTGCAGTAAGGAGGGGACACCTTCGTTTATATCTGAAGGAAGAGGATTTCAAGAGGCAGATGTGGAAAGAGTGGGAAGAGTGGGAAGAGCAGGCCCTGTGCTTATGGAGGCAGGAGAGTTAGAGAAGTGTGAAGAATACCTGGGAGACTATATGAATAAGAATAGGGCAAAATAATGCTACAAAAGGGGATTCAGAGCCTGATTTGGAACCTTAAATGACAAGCTGAGGCAGTTAGGTGGATCACTGGATTAGAAAGGCAAGCCTAGAGAGGTCCTGGGATCAAATTTGGTCACAGACTCCTAGCTGTGTGACCTTGGACAAGTCACTTAACCTCCATTGTCTACACCTTACCATTCATCTGCCTTAGAATCAATACACAGCATTGATTCTAAGATGGAAGGAAAGAGTTTAAAAAAGAAAGTAGATATGAGATCTTGGAGGGATGGATACAAGAATACTGAGTAAGAATTTATAGCACTTGGAAACTGGCGGGACCATATGAAGACCATAATGCCATCAACATAAATAAGGAAACTAGAAGGAGGGACAAGGCATGGGGTGTGGAGGGGGCAGGGTTTGGGAAAATGACTAAGTTTTAGACATGTTAAGATTAAGGTGCCAGTAAGTCAGTCTAGTGAAGATACCTATATCAAGTAGCTAAAGGTATAAGACTGCATTGCATGGAGGTAATAATAAAGTCATAGGAACAGATGAGATCACAGCATAAAGAGAAGAGACTTGAGCCTTGAGAGATGCCAATAATCAAGCTACAGGACTGCCCACAAACGGCCAAGGAACAATCAAAGAAGGAGAAAAGAAGAAAGTTTCAGAGAAGCCAAGGAAGTGTAGAGTGTCCAGAGATGATTTTTTAATACCGTCTAATGCTATCAAAAGTTCAAGGAAGAAAAAAATTTTAATTAAAAAGAATTAAGTAATAAATAAAAGAAAAAGAATAAATAAAAGAATAAAGAGTGGAAGAATTAAGCAAAGATCACTGAATCTGGTGAATTTTAGTGGTCATTGATTGATGACCTTGGAGAGGCTACTTTCAAAAGAGTAAGTAGGCAACAAATACTGTGACTTCCCCCCCCCTCACCTACCTATTTTTTACCTTCTTAAAAAACCCTTACTTTTTCTCTTGCCTAAGGCAGAAGAGTGGTAAGAGCTAGGCAATTTGGGTTAAGTTACTTGCCCAGGGTCACAAGGCTGGGAAGTATCTGAAGCCACATTTAAACCCAGTTCCTCCCAACTCCAGGCCTGATGCTCTACCTACTGTGCTACCTAGCTGCCCCATATATTTTCAAGATGTCAGCCAAATACCCAAGTCTAAATAATCGTAGTTTTTCAGTTGTTTTTTCAAGTAAAAAAGGTATTCCATGAAAAAAAGAGGCTAGTGCAGCTCAAAATTCAAACAATTTTCCTCAAGACAAATCATTGTATTTGGGTATGCAGCAGAGGGTGCTGTATGCATAATTCCTATATTATCACAAAATATTAAAAAGACATGTACTCAAGAGCTTATTTGATTATTTTTATTCCTCCAGCAAAGGTAGTCTCAAGTGACACTGGCAAAGGACATGCTGACCACTAGGCCATTTGAATGACAAAGTAAGTTTGATCCCCTACCCCCAACAGCTTCTGCACCAATAGTACAAAACATTGACCTGGTGGTTCCAGGATAAACCATGAAATGCAAACTCAACCCTGGCTATTTCAGTATCACTTGTCTTTGTTGCCAAGTGTTCACCTAAAATAAAACTCTTCAGTTAGTTGGTCCTGATACCAGACTAATATAAAAGAGCACGTCTAGTCATATCTTTGGATTCATCCATTTGTGAGGCAAAAGTTCAATTCTGCAGATGAAATATCAATTCAGTCTTTGTGTTCACAGCTAAATCATTAAATCATTGGTCATGTAGCATCTGGAAATCTCCACTGTATACTCGTGAAAGAATGAGAGTGAAAAAAAGGCAAATAGTGGCTTAGTATTATTACAAAAATAATTTGGATCTCAGACTCTCTGAAAGGGTTTTGGGGAATCTCGGGGGTCCGT
This sequence comes from Gracilinanus agilis, assembly GCF_016433145.1. Classification (NCBI taxonomy): domain Eukaryota; kingdom Metazoa; phylum Chordata; class Mammalia; order Didelphimorphia; family Didelphidae; genus Gracilinanus; species Gracilinanus agilis. The sequence goes on from NC_058132.1 coordinate 63,664,673, forward strand.
GGATCACACTTTGAGAACAGTTGGTCTAAGCCCATGTTGGTGAACCTATGGCACATGTGCCAGAGTGTACCTGGAGGGGGCTGCTTCCCTCACCTGAAGCCATTTCTCTCATCACCCACCCCTCTACCCAGCAGCCAATGGGAGCACTTCCTTCCTCCCCTGTCTAGGGAAAGGTGGGGGGCTCACAGACAGCGTGAGGGTTGTAGTTTGGGTGCTCAGTCTCTAAGAGGTTCGCCTTCAGGGAATTTGTTCCTCTTCAAGTATGTTGGAAGTTAGGTGACCTCCAAGGTTCCTTCCAGCTCTGGATTCTAGTTCTGACCCTGTCACCTATAGGCTATGTGACTTTGTGAAAACCACTCCCCCTACCTCCCCTCATCCAACAAGGGTTCACTTTTCTCCTATGTAAAAGAATGGGTTCACCTTAGACAATTTCTAAAATCCCCCTGAATTCCTATGATCTCAGGATACCAGGAGGCACTTATCAGACCAGGTACTGATCCCTGGATCACATGCCTGGGGTCAATTTGAGGGTCTGTGTATCATCTCTAGCTGGGGACCAGTGATCATATTAGCAAAAGAGATGGATGTGGCATTCCCTAAAGGAGTTATGAATGAAACCCCTTAGAATTCCACACACCAGAACAAGTTGCAACCCCCAAGTTCATAATCCTGTTGACTTGGAAGGAGAGGGGATCTGCAGCCCAAGTAGGCCAGTTAAATCCTGGAAGCAGAGTTGCTTCAGAAGGACCAATTTAGGAGCTTACCTCATTCTGTCATAGCTTTTGTGATGGAAATTTCCTTCTGCCTTCTCCCCATCCCTGGGACTTGGTCATCCCTTTGGCTTCCAGGTGGAAATTTCCATCCTTCTCAAAGGGCTGGCAATGAGATGATTGGACAAAGTGGAGTTAAGGGCAGTATGGGAGCCTAGGCAACAGAAGATGAAATAATATAGCTCTGAAGTATGAACACAGACCACACTTTATTTTGAGAGGATAATGACTTCATCCAAATCTATACCACCTGCCTCTCCCATGCCCTCATCACTTAACTTGATTTTTCCTTCCCCCAATCAAGTCACTCTTGAAATGCTATTGTCTCAAAATGACCAAAAAAACCTGAAGAAGTTCCTTTGACTAGAAGAGAATACAGAGGAATGTACAGTCTCTGCCCAATAAATTACTTATCCAGAAATATCCAGGGGAAGAACAATTTTCCCAAGAAATTTAGCATCAGAGAACCAGGGCTCAAATTCTGACTCAAACACTTCCTACTTGTGTGGCCTTAAGTGAGAGAGTTGCTTTAACTCCTTGGGACTGTAAAATGGGGAAATGAAACCAATGACTTCTAAATTCTCTTTCATTTTAATTCTATGATCCTAGGAATAAGGTGAGTATATTTAAGCTTTCTAGTTAATACAAGTTACAATTAAATCCTCAAAAGCTGCTGATAAAATCATTAACAGGTAACAAGGAGATCCTGATTTGCTCCAGCACAAAGTGATTGCCTAGTTCTCTCCTTTGCTATATCAAAGGTTCTGCCTTATCTACACTTACTAGTGTGTACATCCTCCCTTAGTAGATCGTAAACTTGAAGAAAGGGGCTATGTTGATTTCTCTCTGCTTCCCAAGCACTAAACACAGGGGCCTGCATTTGGTAAGCAATTAGTATTTGTTGATTTGAATAGGACATACCATACTTTATCAGCAGAGAAAAATGTTTATCTAAATCTGCTTAAACCACCCCCAGAAATGATTGCAAGAGAGCATCTGGCCTCTGCCTGGGAGGATGAGTCAAAAGAATGGCTGCTTAGGGACACAAAAAAAAGGTGTGGGGAAAGGACTCCTACACTTTTTCAAAGGGCCTGGGCCAGAGCCAAGGTGCATTCACCTCTACTCTCCCTAAAACCAACCTATAAGAATTCATTTAGGAGTGATCCCTGAGGCTGGGTTGGAAACCCAAGGGAGAGAAAGACACAGGATAAATTGCTTTGGAGATGAGTGGGCAGCCAAGGAAAGGTCTGCACTCGCTCTCCCTTCCTCACTTTATTCTCCCCTTGAAAAGTTAACACGCTCAACAAATACAAATAAATGAAAAATGGAATAAATCTTCAAAAAATGTATTAAATCTGATCTACTTTTTTGATTGGAAAAATAATAAAGCTTTGATATTTCAATGGATTTATGATGTCCTTGAAGTAGGCATTCCTTCCAATTAATTACATGAATGGCAACCCATTCAGGCCTGCCCTGAATTCAGCCCCTGTTACTCTTGTCCATGATGTTCCTCTGACAAATCAGCCAGAGGGGTTCCACCCGACATACCAGAGGTCTTCTGCTAGCTCACATTATATTGGGCATTTACCAATGGATCTTGCAGCTTGTCCCAATGGTTGGTCATTCCTTGCTCTTGCTATATGGCTGACCCCTCTTTTTGTCTGGTTCTGTATTTCTCTGAAGATGTCTTTCATGCTGCTTTACTTGTGCAATGACAACTTATCTGGTCTGTGTACCCTTCTGAATCCATCTCTCTCCTTAGCTTTTCTTGTCTTTGTTATGATTTAATAGGGTTGACCTCACTTAGCCTCTTTTTCTTCATATATTTACCGTTTTTTTATGGCACGATAGTGGTCATTACCCATCATTCTCAGTGGCAGAGAGAAAAAAGAATCAAGCCCAGGGCTTCTAAAGGAGAAGTTTTCTACATCAAGAAATAAATGTCCCCATGCACCTTGTAGAGTATCACAGAGAAAGCAGTCTAAAAGTGAACAAAAAAAGGCCTTTGCTAATTATTCCACAGACACAGTACTACTGGCTTCAGGAAAAGAAATACTGGCCACAAAGAGCAAGCAAGGTGCTGATACTTGGTGCACTCCCACCCTTCCATGAACCTCTCTGGGCCTGTGGATTCCTTCTGAGCCCATCCTCTGAACTTGGCTGATTGGTCTCATTAATTATGCTGAGTCACACCTCCAACAGCTCCAATCCTGCAAGAAAGCACAACATTCTGTTTACTCAGTTTCTGTAGCCCGGGGAACTTCCAACCAGGAGCAGCTTTCAAAAACGGGGCATTTTAGGCTCCTGACCAAATGAATTTTTTCCCAGCTCATGCTCATGAAGGTAGGGGTAGATGCCCAGGGATTCTGCACAGCCGTCCCATGCCATTTGAAAGGCAGCAATTCTGTTCTACATTCCTCCCACTTTTCCTCCAGATGCCAGTCGGATAAAACTCCAAACATGCCCAGGCCTACTCAACAGGTTTAGTTAACAGTTTCCTACCCAAGCATCAGATGCCACTATGTATTAGTACCTTGTTCCTCCTCCACCCCTACCCCACAGCCTTAGCAGAATCACACTCAGATAAATTCCAGAAGAGGGCACTGCCAGGTTGATCAAGTAAAGCATCAGTTCTGAGTTATCACTTAATAGTTAATCTCTTGGCAAAGGGCAGCCGTTCCACTTTTGGCTGTTGCAACAAAATCCTCTCTGGTCAGTTTCCTGATGTGAAGGGCACAGAGGCCCCCCAGTTCTGAGGACCGAGCACCAGAAACTCTCTTCGTGCTTGCCAGGCAATCTGTTCCTCCATAGACCTTGCTAGGCTGTCCTCGGTTACCCAGCCAGTGCCACAGCCAGGCTTTGAACAGAGGGCTCCAAGTCTACTAATCTTTCCACATCACAGATAAAGATAAACAATTTGTGCTTGAAAAACAAACAAACCTGGGCTTCCTCCTTCCTGACATCAGACACACTTCAAACATGATTCCTGACTTGGTCAGGATATTGGTCAGCCCAACCAAAGTATAACATTTCTCCTATCTCTCAAGATCTTTCCCCTAACAGGGAGGACAGATGACAAAAGGCTGAAACCACAAAAAACCCAGGAAGAAGAGGTCACGAAAAGCCTCCTTTCTCTGAAGTTGGAATATTTCTGTGCCCCCTGGTGGCCACCTTCTCACTGACACACCTTATCATACGTTGGTGCATGTATGATTACCTCATTTTTTTGAGTTGAAAAGGATCTTAGAAATCATGTGGTCCAGACCCTTATCTTAGATGAGAAATAGTGATCCAAGGTCACACAAGGTTTTTCCCACACACACAAGTGTTAAAAGTGATAGGATTCAAACTCAGATCTTTCAACGACCTGGTACAGTGGATAAAGGCTAAGCTCTGAAATCAGAAAGATCAGAATTCAAATCTGACCTCAGACATACTAGCTGTAGGACCTTGGGCAAGTCCCATAACTTCTATAAGCCTCAGGCTCATCATCTTTAAAAGGAGCGGGGTGGACTTAATACCACTAAAGCCTTTTTTAGCACTAAGTCTATGATAAAGGAAACCTTAATTATTTCAGTTATAAGGAGCCGAGTCCTTCCTGCGGGGTTTCTATTTCAATGTTTTTTTTCCTAATATTGAACTCTGTCTAAGAGGACTCTTGGCAGAAAAGTTTCCAAGATGAGGAATCTATAAAACAAAGGGTTGGTTGGACTAGACTAGATGAGTGATCACGCCTATGGGTGAGAAGGCCTGAGCTGACCACCTATGGGATATGAGGCAAATAATTTCACTACACTGAGGCTCATTTACTCATCTATAAAATTGTAAAAAATCTATAAAAATCTTACCTCCTTCCCTCCCTCAGGAATGTTCTGAAGAACAATGGGAAGGCACATGAAAATGCTATTAGTGCAAAGCACCATGTGAAGATCAGTCACTGAATATGCAGAGTATAATACCCAGGAAGAGAAAAAGGAGACAGCCAGAAAGGGCGGTTGGTCGCCTATCAGCGGCTTATTCAGCAAGCATTTATTAAGGGTCTTTGTGTTCAGACTCTGTAAGGGATTACCAAGGGGTCAGCAAGACAAAGTCTGTAGTGGAGAAGAGAAGATATACTTCAGGCCTGTATGAGTGACAGGAATTTGGAGTAGAAGGAAAGGTTACAAGGGTCTTGTTTGCTCCCCAGGCATGAGTGCCCAACCCTCCATCTGGGGCAGGGTAGTGAAGGGAAAAGGAACATCTCTCTATGAGTCAGGAGACGGAGACGTGGATTCTAGCTCTGCCTCTGCCTCACTAGGTGACCTCCCTGGGCCTCAGTCTCCTAATAAAATAAAGGGGTTGGACTAAGTATATTTGGTGGCTTTAACTTCCTTGGCTTTGCTAAGGTGCCTATTGTTTCGAAGGGTGTAGTAGTATTGGAAATGGAAAAGAGAAAGGTAAGGTTGAAGGGGATACAGGTTGGAAATTAAGTGGCTCATGGCCAGAACTCAGAAGCTGGGAGGTTGGATGGCGCCAAAGAGCTTTCTAGCAAGTTCCAGAGATCTCCCCATGGGCCACAGGAGTTCTCTATTCTTGGGTCTCCTGAAACCCTGAAGGAGTAGTGTGGGAAATGACTATGCCCTGCCCCTCCAAAGAGGCGACACTCTTCTCTCGATCCCTTGCCTGCAGCAGGTTCTGGTTTTGGTCCATGGCCCTACCATCCCCCACAGGTCACTCAGACCACCCCCAGGCCCAGCACCCATACCCATTTCTTTCCCCTCTCCCTGCCCTAGCTCATCTCAGTACTTGTCTTCTGGACTCCAGGTAGGAATTACCAAACTGGTCTCTCTGTTCCTCTAGTCCTACTATCCAACCTCCCACCTATCTCATGGCTTCCACCCAAATGTCTCCACATCTGCCTTATGCATCCCGGCTCCCATACCTCACTTGGCCCTCTAGACTTAGCCAAGTCTTGCCCTTCTTTCAAGAGAAGCCCAGCTTAACTCCTACCTCCTTCATGAAGCCTTTCCTGTCTGGTTAACATTCCTCCCTTGATGTCTTCTTATGGCACTGTATAATTCATCTGGCACTTTAATGCAAGGCAACATGTTACTTTTATGTATATGCCCAACTCGATGAAATTCACATTTATTAAATTAGGTATGAGAGAGGCAGCCTGATATACTGGAACGAGACCCGAGTCAGGAAGACCTGGGTTCAAGTCCCACCTGACCCATATTGGCTGTGTGCCTGTGAGTGTTGCAGGCTATTGGGGGCGGGGGTGGGGGTGGGGAATGAACACTCAGAGCAGAGCTGATCTATATTAATACAGGGACTACGTAGGAGACACAATGCTAAACAAGTTCCTATTTTCTTTACTAGACTTCATAATCTCAGACAGCCATCAGAGACAATCTGCGGATTAAGGCTGAGGAAACGTAGCTTGAGGCAGGATCATCAAGAGGAACAAGGAAAAAAATTCCCCTCAGATTCTGGACTTGTGGTCTTGATTTCAAAATCACAAGGCCAGAAGTGCATTTCTTACTGGATGAATCAAGGCAAATCCCAGGTCTAGTTCCCAGCAGGTTTCCTCAGCTGTCAAACAATACCCTCCTTTCCTGGGTTGCTTCCTAAGCCTCAAGCCATTCTACACATGGTTTCTTTTATTTACCTAACTGCATTGTGGGGCTCCTAGAAGCTGGGACTAGGAACACAGGCTCTTAGGATTATGCATAATATCATACATATCTCAACTTGGGCACAAAATGGTTTCTTGCTATCTTTAAAAAATGACATAGAGCAAACAGCTGGGTAGCTCAGTGGATTGAGAGCCAGGCCTGGAGATGAGAGGTCCTGGGTTAAAGTCTGGCTTCAGACACTTCCTAGTTGTGCAACCTGAGGCAAGTCACTTAATCCCCCATGCCTATCCCTCCCTGCTCTTCTGCCAATTAGTTCTTGGAACCAACATATAGTATTGATTCTAAGACAGAAAGTAAGGATTTTTTTAAAAAGTCAGAAACTACATAGAGCTTCCTCCAGGTTCTCCTTACCTGGTCAGCTATTGGTCATTCTATTTTTACGCCCAAATATCCTGTGGGAGAATATTCAAACATTGAAACCAAAGGAAAGGATAAGGCTTGACTTTAGAGGGACAAAGAGACTCCAGCTAACATGGATTTCCAAAGCTTTGGCTGAGATCTAAACTCTGGTTAAATCACTCTGAATTATTAAGCCCCAAACCTATGAAATGGGAGATGGTATCCTACAGCTTAAGGTACAGACAGTTGCCTTTGGAAAAGAATCTCCAGATTCATCTAAGAAGAGAGGGTGGTTTAATGGGAAAAGCACTGGATTTGGTGTCATAAGAGTGAGGTTCAAATTTAGATTTTGCTCCTTATTATATCACCTTGGGCAAGTCCCTCCCTTCTCTGAGTTCGTTTTCTCATAGAATGTTTTTGGATTTCTCAAGTTCCCTCCTGGCTCTAAATTCTACAAAGTGCTCAGCTTTTGAGGACAAACCCTGACTGTACTGCTCTAAGGCCCTTCCTGGCTTGCCCCCATGTGCTATTCACATTACTCTAGGGCTGCCCTATGTGGCAGGGAGACATGATTCTCTCCCCTTCCACCAGACTATATACTCCAAGGGCAGGGCCTGGGCTTCTCTGTTTCCCCCCAACACAATACAGTGCTATGCCCAAAGCATGTGTTTGAAAGGGCTACTAAATGGGTTATTGTTGAGAGTACTCCCTGATCAGAGGGTTTGGAGCTTGCTCTGCTTCCCAATTTTGTCCCTTTTCAGGCCTGTTACTCTTCAGCATCCTTTACTCCCTACTTCCACCCAATCTCAGCCCCCACCACCAGTCCTTGCAATGCCTAATTTGTCTTTCTCCCTCCCAGGATGCGATTCATCCTATCCCCTGCAGCATCTAGAAGCCTTACCTGGTTCTACTGCTTTCTAACTTCCTCTGCCCTGGGAAGACACTAAGCTGTGCATGTAACATTTTGTTCCCCTTGGACTTTTCTCTTCATATCTGAGGCCTTTGCTGCACAGAGCAGAGAATGTTAAAGTTGGAAAGGGCTTTTAAATCACTATCTATTCTGTGTTTTCTTAAGGACAAGGACCTCTAAGGGTGGGAAAGGTACTGTGTGACACCCAAGGCTGAACACCCAACAGAATTAGTATCTCTGTCTCTTAACTCCCAGGTCTGGGGGTCTCTTCTCCAATATTTCTCTTTTCTTTAAATTAGTTGTTCATCATGAGTTAAACATAAATCTAAAAGCACACTAACCGTATTTTATAATCACAATATTACTGAAAACAGACCAAGTAAAATCAAAATGATAAATTTTATAAAATTTCATTCATCCATGCATTTGAAATATCAAGACCTCAAATAAAATCTTTACTACTTATTCCTACAAATCTGTTTGGTTGTTTTTTTAAAATTAGATCCTTGGCTTCCAAACACTCAAAAGCTTTTTTATAGACGTCTCAGCCCTGAGTGGATAGTTTTATTGTAATCAGAGATCACTTTCCCAAATGTCTGAGACCACTTGCCAAAAATTTCTCTTAAGCTGAGAGATGATTCTCCTTGTAATTGACTTTTTTTTGCAGCCTCTGTTGGCAATAGTTCTAAACTAGAGCTCCATGAACATTTTTTAAAGAAAGTATTTTGATAACTTAATATAATTGGATTCCTTTGTAATCCTATGTGTTTTTTATTTTATACATTAAATATTATTCTGAGAAGTGCTCCACAAGGCTTCAGAGTGCTTAAGGTGTCCATGACTCAGAAAAAGTTAAGAAACCTCGATCTACGGTTCAAAGATCAAATCACTGCCAATCCTATCACTCAAGTCACTATTTTGGGAGATCCCTCCCTGGAAATCCTCCAGAAAAAGGTAGGTTGTCATTTGAAGAGAGAGTCTGGAAGGTATTCTTTTGGGGCATGGGTTCGGTTAGACTACTTGGTTCCTCTATCCTACTATGCAGGTATGAAACACGAAAAAGTATTTTCCTTTCTTGGTTAATCATTGCATGAGATTTTGATGCGAAGATTGGTAGAGCTTCAGAGAATTGGGTTCTAGTTCTCTTTTTCTTTTAGGGTATCAAATGGCTGAAAAGGCTTGAGAGATGGAAGAGTGCTCAGAGTTCACCTAGCCCCAGTCCCACCTCAGAGAGATGAGGTGACAACATGCCTTCACCTTGAGAGCAGCCTCCTGAGGTAAATAATAAACGGTCACACCCTTGCTTTATGGTAAGGCCTCCAAATGGTACAGTACCCACTGTGGTTTTCATCTGAATTAAATAGGGACAGAAAAACAGAAAATGATTGTGTGTGAATAACCATCCAAAAGACTAGTAACAGCTGATCTGTGCTGGGGCGTCAAAACAAAGCTATAATTGTAGAAGATGGACAATTCCAGAATGAGATCTGAAGAAAAAGAGGCACAGAGTGTGCTGTAGTACATGCTAAGTCATTCTACCAACCCAGAACAACTTTGGGGATCCAATTTAGACTGGAAGGTCTGTTCGGCTGAAGTGGTTAAAACCTGGGGAGAAAGAACTCACTGCCATAACAGCACTGTGCAGTTTTATTAACCATTCAAGTACAGTAGTATCTGGAAAGACCGGGACAAAGGTCAGGTTTCAAAAGTGAACAGACAGATATTCAGCATCTAACAGTTGGAAAGAAGCATATACTACAGATTCCTTTCACAAACATGTTTTCACAGAGCCAATACAGTACTAGCCATTAACCCAGCACCGAGCATACTGGAATAGAAAAAAGATGCAACAAGAAAAATAGCTACGTTAGAAAGACTTCAACACTTTAGAAAAAGAGTAAAACACTTGCAGTTTCTCCCCATTTGCCCCCAAACAACATCTGTACGGTTTGGATCTACCTATGCGGCTCTACGTCAGTTTCTAGAACATTTGTCAGGAGGAATAAAATAAAAGCGACACTGGCCAGTTCAGTCTTTGGATGCTCGGGAGGGGGAGAAGCCGGCTCGGGGTCGGCTAGTCAGCTCCATTCTCGTCGGCAGGGTCTTTGGACTCTCTGTTCTTCCGCACCTCCTCCATGTGCTTATCCTGGAGGAAACAAGGCAGAGCATGCACACGCACACGTGGCCCATGAAAGGACTGCCGGCTGACCAGACATCCCCCAAACCACTGAGCCCTGAGCCCCACCAGCAGTGGCATGCGTGTACTTAAATGCTTGACCAGCCTCCCACCAGGATACAGTCACCCACTGCAAGTGACAGACTGTTCTTTAAACTAAAACAAGACTAAAGGCATGGCAGAGGACACCTCCTGAGAGCTAAAGACTATAGACAGCTGCCCACCTCTCCCTTTCACCACCAAATGAGGGGGTCAAAACTGATCCCCCAGTGTATATGCACTTTCTACATGAACGCCTCCAAGCAGATTCAAAGCCCAGACCTACCTTCTCCCGCAAGCGCTCCAGCTTAGCAGCCATTTGTGCCTCTCGGTTTTCTTTGTTGGCTTCCATTTTGTGGGTCAGTTTTTCTTCTGCCATTTTACTGAAGTTGTTGTTTTCTTCAATTGCTTTTTGAAGCACCTCCTTCTCATGCTCCCGCTTCTCAGCAAGCTGCTTTAAGACTTCGGCTTCATGAGACTAAAAGAAAATAAGGTCTATAGCCCAAAGGCTCTGAAAATGGCTAGGCAAGTCAGCTAAAATGGACAAAGACGTGTGTGCAAAAACGCATAGAGGGGCAGCTGGGTAGCTCAGTGGAGTGAGAGTCAGGCCTAGAGACAGGAGGTCCTAGGTTCAAACCCGGCCTCAGCCACTTCCCAGCTGTGTAACCCTGGGCAAGTCACTTGACCCCCATTGCCCACCCTTACCACTCTTCCACCTATGAGACAATACACCGAAGTTAAGGGTTTAAAAAAAAAAAATGCATAGAGAAGGCTTCCAAGCCATCAGCTCACCCTTTCCTACTAAAGATAACAAGGCAGAATTTCTGTGGTCTTGATTTTTTTTTTTTTAAACCCATAACTTCTGTGTATTGGCTCCTAGGTGGAAGAGTGGTAAGGGTGGGCAATGGGGGTCAAGTGACTTGCCCAGAGTCACACAGCTGGGAAGTGTCCGAGGCCAGATTTAAACCTCCCATCTCTAGGCCCAACTCTCAATCCACTGAACTACCCAGCTGCCCCCTTGTGGTCTTGATTTTAGATATCAGGTGCATGACCAAGGTGAGGTGCAGGGTGGGGACAGGATGGAGCCTGGGATCCAGACAACATTTATATCAGAAAACTGCCCATATTTGGTCACAAGTGCTTTTGTCAAATTATTGCTCAAGGGAATTGCTTCAAGCTAGGCTCTACAGGGATATCCCTCTAGAGTCTAGACTAAGGGGAGTGAAGTGAAAACTTGGGCTTGAGACAAGTGCTTTGGCTCTTTCCTGGCTATGCAACCCAAATGAGTCATTTCCCTACCTTGAAATTCTTTTTCATCTGTAAATGAATAGAATTCTTTTTTTAGTATCCATTCTAAGACAGAAAAGCAAGGGCTAGGCAAACAAGGTTAGGCCAACTTGCCCTGGGTCACATAGCTAGGAATTGTCTGAGGTCAAATTTGAACCCAGGTTTATAGCACTCTATCCACTGTGCCACCTAGCTGCCCCTGTGCAGCTAATTCCTGAATGTCTTCTTCCATAAGGTTGTGAAGACCAAATGAGAAGAATGGAAGATTGGACTAGATGACTCCTAAAGTTCCAGTCCTAAACCTATGATCCCATTAAAAAAAGCATTTTGTAATTGAGTACTATATAAATAAAAACTAATGTAGTTTTGTGTGTTTTTTTTAAGGCAAAATAAGATATTGAACTTTATTGTTAAAGTCTCTGAGTATTTGGCATCAATAACCAAATACTGCAGAAGAATGGACTTGCTTAAAGAAAACTTTCATACACAAATTCAAGCCAGATTCCATTTAGGTATATGGGCCAAGAGGATTTCTACTCTGCTCTGAGAGAATTTATTCCCTCCTAGGCCATTCCTAGCTTTAGAGCCTACCTTAGACGATCCAGTAGTCAAAGATTTCTTGTGCCTATCAGTAACAGCACTATTAATTATGACTCCTACTATTACACAGATTTATATAGCACTTATTTCCACATCTGATCTTGTTTATCTTTAGATCACTAAAGGTCATCAGTATGACCTTAGGAAAGCCACTTCACCTCTCTAAGCATTATTTTCCTCAGTTGTGAAATGAGAAGGCTGGACAAGATGACTTTTTTTTTTTTTTTAAACCCTTGTACTTCGATGTATTGTCTCATAGGTGGAAGATTGGTAAGGGTGGGCAATGGGGGTCAAGTGACTTGCCCAGGGTCACGGCTGAGGCCGGGTTTGAACCTAGGACCTCCTGTCTCTAGGCCTGACTCTCACTCCACTGAGCTACCCAGCTGCCCCACAAGATGACTTTTTAAGGTTGCCCTTCTAGCTCTAAATCTCTGATTCTAAGCAGCTGATTCATATTTGAATATGGTAGCTCTAATTCTAAATTTGGTCCTCTTTTTACTATACTACAGATGCTTTTCTAGTAGATAACAGGCACTCATCCAGTTCTACTAAAACAAAACTGCATTATAATAGCTCATTATTAGAGTGATCCATGTGTACTATGAGTTGTCACAACTCTAAAAATATCACTGTGCTCAGTATAAGTTTGATCTACTCTGACTGGGCCACACGGGAGGAGCCAGGTATCTCATTCCAAACCAGAGACCTAATACAGGTGTTCTATAATGTCTGGTTAGTGGCATGGTACAAAGAGTAGTGGCCTACTAATGAGGGGGCCCAGGTGCCAGCTTCAAGTCTGCTATTTACCAGGTATATGACCCTAGGCAAGCCAGCTAAATTCTTTGATATCATTTCCTCATCTGGAAAATGGAGGTAAAGTTGGCATTATAGCCAAATTAAATAATGTACCCAGAAGTTTGTGAGAAAAAGAAAGCCTCCAATTTATGGCTTAATAGATGACCTTGAAAGTCCCTTACAGCAGCAGCTAGGTAGCACAGTGGATAAAGTACCATGCCTGGAGACGGGATATCCAAGGTTCAAATCTGTCCTCAAGATACTTCCTAGCTGTGTGATCCTGGGCAAATCACTTAACCCCAGCTGCCTAGACTTTGCTGTTCTTCTGCCTTGGAACCAATACTTAGTATCAGTTCTTAGAAAGCAAGAGTTAAAACAAATAAACAAACAAACAAAAAAGACAGAAGGGGTTGAAAAAAAGAAAAAAAGAAAGTGCCTTACAACTAGGCTTCTCTGTTTTAAAACAGAACAAGACATTATCATAGAACTGATCTTTCTAAGAAACAGTTTTTCACTATTCTGTGGCCATAAGCTATATATAAGTGTTACTGGTAGACTGATGTTCACAAAGAAAAAGAATATGGATAGAAAAATGCAAATTTTTGTTTGGGAATTTTGTTCAGTCATTTTTTAGTGATGTCTGACTAGTGAGCCCATTTTGGGGTTTGGGGCAAAGATATTAGAGAAACTTGCTATTTCCTTCTCCAGCTCGTTTTACAGATGAAAAAAAAACTGGGGCAAACAGAGTAAAGTGACTTGCCCAGACTCACAAAGCCAGTGTCTGAGGCCACATTTGAACCCAGGACTTCCTGGGTACTCTTATCTCCCCACTGTACTACCTAGCTGCCCCTCTACTGGGAACATTCATATTTAATAAACAAATACTACTTAAAGTACAAAATGCAAACATTTATTGCACATCTTAAATGATTACTTGATTGGCCAACTCTCAAAACAGTTGCTTAACTTTCCCCTTTGGAAATCCTTTAATTAGGGTTCAAAATTGGGTTCTGATGTATCCAATACAAATGGGAATAATGTTTACCTTGCGTCTTTCTTCCGCAGCTTCTAGTTTCTTCTGAATTTCTTCCAGGGAAAGATCTTTCTTCTTTGGAGGGGAAAGGGGGAATTCTGGAACTGCTTCTTTCGAACGTGGACTAAGTATCAGCTCAAACGCCTGCCCGGAGGCCCGCTTCTCTAGTTCTTTCACCTGGATATCTAGACACCACAGGATGATGATCATGTTTCTAGAGTACTTGAGAAAAGCTACCAATTGTCTAATTATGAGCCTCTAATACCTTAAACAATTTAAGGGACCGAATTATGATTGAACAAATCTATACTAGTCTTTATCAGACAATAATTACCTAAACACCTAACCATAAAATATTTTTGCTTTACACTACATCAAAATCTAATCCCCTTTTCATTTTCCCCTCTAGAATTCAATGGGCTCTATATTTTGGGGTTAATCTTCACGGTGAAACCATCAGTAATTGTTAGCTATTTTCATTAATGAGATGCTTTGTAGAAGTCCAAAATCTTACTTTGAAGGACCTTAATAACAAAGTAGGTGAATTATATGCTCTTAGACCATTCAAGATTAGCCTGTCATTTCTTTCTGTTTAAACTCCTCCCCTACCCAAACAAAGGCAAATATATTATATGGTAAGATCCAGCTTCCACCAAATGCCACAGTGCTTTATTTGGACCAGAGCTATTTCAGTCCAAAAATTGAAGCTTATTTTCTCCAATTTCTATAAGTTTTTTATTACATACCAGAAGAAGCCATGGTGAACAGAAGACAAGAGACTGGCAGTGTACTCTAGACAATCCACACGGTGGAGAAAACCCTGAAAATGATTTTGTTTAAAAGCACAAAAATCAAGCCCCATGCATTTTAGTACAAAAGAGCCTCAGCAAACCTTAGTCCCATATCAGGGAGGGGGGTAAATGGCTACTATCACAGCAGAATAAAACAAGGTATCTTTGACCTTAATCTATAAAATACTGCAAAATCAAAAGTTAATGATATAATTGTTAAAATGTTATTTTCTACAATGAATTATTAGTACTTGGAACACAATGGAATGCAGTGATAAGAAAATCGTGGGATCTGCTGAACTTCGACCACTTAAAGTTTTTTTAAAAAACCCGTTTTATTCCTCTTAAAAGAGAACAGGGTAAAATAACGCAGAAGCAAAAAACGTGTCGGGAAAATGAATAATAGAAATCTCTATCTCACACAGGGGCGGGGGCCAGCTTTAGAGCACTGTGACAATAAAAGCGCCTGAGAAACTCCGGGTACAAACCGTCTATTGTGTAAGAGAGAGATCTACCTCGGCTCTCAGTGTCAGGCCGCGGAGGAGACAGAATCCCGATAACAGTAACCCGTAACAATGGATTCCTATTGTTTCTCTGCATGGTAGCAGGCAGGAGCTTCAAGAGCTTGGCCAGGGGGCTGCCCGCAGGTCATGAAGGCACCGTCGATCCCCAGTGAGTGGGGCTCGCGGTCCCATGGCTCTGAGAGCCCTGGCCAAGCTTAACTTGCTGCGTCCATCGGGACTATGGGAAGCACTGAGGGACGAGACGATGCCAGGTTGCCGAGGCTGGGGGCCCAACAGCTGTCCAGACACCTGCCCCGGAGAGGGGCGTGGCTCTAGCCCCCAGGAGGCCGGGTTCGCCCAATCAGCGCGCGACGGGCGCTCAGCCCCCTTGGGCCCGCCCCTTTCCCTCCCCGCGCCTTTTCGAAATCTCCCCGAACGCTCCTCAACCCAAAGCAGGGGAGCGCGCGCGCGCTCCCGCACTCCAAAGCTTCAAGATAAAGGAGGGGAGATGGGCGGGGCTAACGGTCCCATCCGGGGAACTCCGCCCTCCCCAGGCTTCCCTCCCTCCCCCCACTCCCGCCAAAACCCCAACCCGAGCTCCCCGCATCGGCTGGGGGTGGGGGGGCGTCCCTCAAGCAAGGGCGGGGCCCCCTCCCCCCGCAGGCTGTCCGTCAACGCCCCGACCCAGGCGAGTGGGGGGCGCAGCCCTCGAGGGGTAGGCGCGACTCCGGTGGCGCCCGCACAAAAGCCGGGCGGCCCGTCAGTCATGCAGTCCCGGGCAGAGGCGGGGGTCGACAGCTGACCCAGGGACCCTCGGACAATGGGGGCCGCGCCCACCGGGAGGAGGATCCCCGCCCCCTATTGTCTTCTGCGACCCGCTTCCGCGCCCCCTACAGGGCCGGGGCCCCGCCCAAGCCGCCGCCGCAGCCCCCAAATCCCCAGTCCACCCAAGCCTCCGAGAGTGGCTCCGCCCGGCATCAGATACAAAGCGGCGCCCGTCGGACCCCAGACCGTCATGGACCTCAGCCCCGCTCCACTCCGCAGGGCTCCAATCCAGCTCAGCGGGAGCCACGGCTGGCCATCCAGTGCCCTCCCCTACCCCCACCCTCCGATGCCTCCGCTGCTGCCGCTGCCACTGCGCCGGGGCCCTGCACCCACCTGCTCGGTCCGAGCCGCCCGGCCACACTCCGAGCACCAACAGACCGGGGCGCGCACAAAAGCGCCAAACAGCGGCACGTGACCGCCCCGCGGGGCTCCGCATTGGCTGAACTCGGCGGCACGTGCCGGCCCCCTCCCCTCCCCGCCCTGCTTTTTTCCTTCTCCCCCCTCCATCCTTCCCTCCCCTCCTCCCCGCTCTATCTCTGCCTTACCCTCCCCGCCCTCGTTTTC
>NC_058132.1:63681298-63703299 GCF_016433145.1 Gracilinanus agilis
ATTCTCCCCCTCCATTCTCCCCTCCCTCCTTTTCTCCAACTCAGTACCCCCTCCCCTCCCTTCTTTTCCTTCTTCCCCTCCATCCTTTTCCTCTCTCTCCAAACCAGCCCCTAATTTACCCTCCCTTTCCTTTTCATTCTCGGCCTCCATCCTTCCTTTACCAGGCCTTCTCGATCCTTCCATCCTTTCTTCCCTTTCTCCATCTCTGCCCCTACTTTACCTTACCTCTCCTTCCCTATCTGTCCTTCCCTCACCCACCTGCCTTTCTTTTCACTCTTTCCTTCTTTCCCCCTCCATTCTGTCTATACCTCAACTTTCCAGCCCTTTTCATTCTTACTTATCCCATTCTTTACATCAGCCTTCCATCTTTCCCTTTTCCTGTGTTCTTTTCATTCTCCCTTTCCATCTTTTTTACTCTACCTTCCCGTATTTGCATTACTTCCTCCATCACTCCCTTCCCATTTTTTCATTTCCTCCAGCCTTTTTCATTTTCTCCCTCTGTTCTTTCCTCCTTTACTGTCCTTCACTCCCAACCCTTCTTTTTGTTTCTTACTCCCTCAGCTGTCAGTTGTCCTCACCTGTTTTCATCTTCCTCTCCATCCTTCTCTTCCCAATTCCATAGCTTCTTTAGCTTCCTCACCCTTCTTTTAGTTCCCTCATCCTTTCATCCTTTTAATTTTTCCTTCTTACAGACCTCATATCCATTCCTTTTACACCCACCCATCTCTCCCTCCATCCTCTTTTTCTCCTCCTGCCCTTCCCCATCCATCCTTCTTCCTCCCTTTCTCTGTCCTCTTTCCTACCTGTCCCTGTAAAGTTTTTCAGGAAATCTAGTCCCATTATGTGGATGGTTGGGGTTCAGGTGTGAAGCTGGGGCCAGGAACATTTTCTGTTGAAAGATCCAGCGGAGGGCCAGTGTTGTAATTATCTATCATGCCCACAGATTGGTACTGAAGTTCCCTGTTTGGTTCTTAGGATGTTCCCTTAGCTCTTACTCAGGTGGTTCAGGGAAAGAACTCTGGATTTGAAGGTAGAAGATCCAAATTCTAATTGTAACTCTGTCACTAAATTCTGCTGTCTTTGTGTGTCTGTGGGTAAATCATATAACCTCTCTGGGCCTCATTTTCCCCATCTGATGGGCTAGGACAGTGGACTATGTGGGCAATGAGTTAGAGTTCTGCAGCTTTGACATCTCTCTCTAGATCTCATTCAGTTTCTGCATCTGTAAAATGAGAATTTGGACTAGATCATCTCTATGGTCCCTTCCAGCTCTCAAACCTATCATCCCTTCTGGATATCTAGGTTTGTCATGAACATAGCATAGCACAGCACATAGCTGTAAGGACCTTTAGGAAAGAATGTTTGTCTGGTCACCATCCCACATTCAGCATCTCCCCCACCCCACCCCAAGCCCGTGACAAGCAGCCAATGTTGACAGGTCCTGACTCCTCCCCCAGCAAGCCAGGGTCGGTCACCTGTATTGTCAGATCTCAGATCCTCCTGGTCCCAGGATTTGACTGTTCTGTCTCGGCAGACATCTTCCTCTTCTGCAATCTCTAAGTCAGCAGACTGCACCCCAGGAGTACCCAGTTGTGACGCTGTGGAAATGAGGACTTGTAAGAAGAAAGACAGCAGTTGTGCCTCAGGAATCTGATCCCCCTTTGGGGCTAACAATGTCCTTCTCTCTTGGCTTTTAGGATGGAGAGACCCCATCTGTTCTGTCAAGCCATTTGCCTGATGATAGGAAAGGAGGAGTAAGTACAGCACTAGACAACCCATGTAAATCCACATCTATGTGTCGCTTTTGTTCCTGAGACATGTGCTTGGGAGAATCTGAGCTGAGCTTCTTTTAAGAATCAAAACAAAAGACACTACAAGGTCATTCTCCCTGCCCTGGATTGATCCAGGGTCTTCCAAAAACATACGGAGATTGAACTGACCCTGGGGCTCTGCATAGGTCCAGCTACCATCTGATGGCAAAGAGTCTAGAGCCAAAAAATCAGACCCAAACAGGTCCTAGACTATCCACCATCCACCCCACCTTCAAGTGCTATTTATTTTGGGATGGTACTGGACTGATTAAGAAAGATCAAAATTTTTGCCCCAGGGCCATGTTCTGTAACCCCTGGACCAATGACTGACTCTCCTGACAGACACAATAACCCTTCCTGAAAAGACTCCCATTCTAGACAATCACCAGGGAGGTGCTGTGGTTAAAAGCTAATTAAGAAAGCACCGGGACAATTAAAACCTCTCCACTCTAAAGGACAGGCTTCTGACACAAAGGGAACAATCAGTAGGCGCTGTTGCTTGAAATGAGCCCTGGCTGTGGGGAAATATGCTTGTTGCAGCATTTTTTGCAACAATCCACTGTTGAACGGGGTCCACCCATGCAGAGACCACAGCCAGCCACTGTCAGCCATTCTGCTAGCTTTTCTTATGGCATGTGGGCCCACCAGTACCAGGGCAGCTTCTGAAGCCAGAAAGGGCTCTTCTCTCCCAGATCAAACCTGACCACCAGGCAGTGGCTGCAGATATTCCCATCTGCCTGGAAAGCCATAAATAATTAGGCTGGGAGGAAAGGGGAACGTTCAAAGTTGACAGCTAGAAAGATGATGTATGTGTATAAAAATTATATATCTATATAAAATACAAAGAGAAAAGGACCTGGTTATCCTTCAATTCAGACCCCTAGGCTTTCGTTACCTGAACAGGAGGTTTGCAGTAAGAGATCCAACCCCTTGGGTGTATATTTTTTAAAAAACAAGAAATAGCTTCACAAAAAAATCCCACATTACCCAGGATTAATGTTGTGACAGCCCAAAAAATAAATCTTTCAAAACACTGATTATTTTAAAACACTTACACCACTCCCCTCACCTCTTCCCCCCCCCCCCCAAGCTGAAGTCTATTTCCATGGAAACCACAGCTAGGAACAGAGTTGTTAGAATTCATGTAGATTTTTTAATCTTTTATAATGATGCCACTTGGCTTCTGGGTAGTTCATTAGAGGAATAGGAATTTCCTGCAGTCTTCAGTGTGTTTTTCCTTTGTATCTTGATACACTGCTGTGCCCTCCCCCAAGGGTCTTCCTGGAGTACAGTAAAGGGGGCTTTTGAAAACAGGTAATCCCTGTTATTTCAGGGACTGTTTTTTGAATGACACTAAAGGGTGTTAACATTTATCAAGCCCCAGAAGCTAGAAGGGTTCCAATTCTAACTAAGGAAAACCAGCAGAAGCCACTTGTCTAGTGAACTGGACAAAAAGGGCCCCCGTGAAGCCTTTTTTTTTTTTTTTAATTTATTTGGAATATTTTTCCATGGTTATATGATTCATGGTTTTTCCTTCCCTTCTTCCCTCCCCTCTCCCAGAGCTGACAAGCAATTCCACTGGGTTATACATGCTTCATTGTTCAAAATCTACATCCATGTAATTCATATTTGCAGAAGAGTAATCTTTTAACATCAAAAACCCTAATCATATCCCCATCAAACTATGTGATCGATCTTATATTTTTCTCCTGCATTTCTACTCCCACAATTATTTCTTTGGATGTGGACAGCATTCTTTTCTCCTAAGTTCCTCTGGATTGTCCTGGTCATTATATTGCTGCTAGTAGAAAAATCTATTACATTTGATTGTGCCATAATGTATCAGTCTCTGTGTACAATGTTCTCCTGCTTCTGCTCCTTTTGCTCTGTATCAATTCCTGGAGGTCTTTCCAATTCACATAGAAATCCTCCAGTTCATCTTTTCAGCACAATAATATTCCATCACTATCAGATACCACAATTTGTTCAGCCATTCCCCAGTCGATGGACACCCCTGCATTTTCCAATTTGTTGCCACCACAAAGAACACAGCTATAAATATTTTTGTACAAGTATTTTTCTCTATTATCTCTTTGGGGTACAAACCCAGCAGTGTTATGGCTGGATTCAAAGGTCAAGTATTCTTTTAAAGCCCTTTGTGCATAGTTCCAAATGCCCTCCAGAATGGTTGGAACAATTCATAACTTCACCAGCAATGCATTAATGTCCCAGTTTTGCCATATTCCCTCCAACATTTATCACTTTCCTTTGCTATCCTATTGGCCAGTCTACTAGGTGTGAGGTGGTAACTCAGAGTTGTTTTTATTTGCATTTCTCTAATCAGGAGGGATTTAAAACACTTTTTCATGTGCTTATTGATAGTTTTGATTTCCCATTAAGCCTTCTTAAAAGCATCAATAGAAAACAAAACCTCTTCTACTGGAAGCAGCCAAAGGGTTAATACCGGCATGTATAAGAGAATGACATGCTGACAGAATCGGGGTCCAAAATGAGCTCTAGAAGTCAGAACAAAGACTGAATCAGAAAAGATGAAATTTAACAGGGATAAATGTAAAGTCCTACACTTAGGCTCAAAAACTTAATTGTACAAGAATGGAATGGGGAGTATGTGACTAGATCAGGGGTTCTTCACCTTTTTTGTGACATAGATCTTGCTGACAATCTGGTAAAGCTTAGGGGTTACCCTTTTCAGGATGTTTTTAAATGCATAAAATAAAATTGACAGGACTAAAATGGAAACCAGTAATCTTGAAATACAGTTATTAAAGTATTTTCAACAACAATTTCATAGGTCCCAGGTTATGAACCCCTGAACTAGACAGGTTCAGGTGAAAAAAGATCTAGGTTTTTTTTTGTTGTGTGTGTGTTTTTTTTAGCAGATTCTAAACGGCATGAACAGTTGCAACAAAACAGCAAAAGAAATGGTGTGATCTTAGCCTGAATTAACAATAACATCCATATTTTATGAGGGCCTTTGATAAGCTAGGGTTTGCCTAGAGAAGGACAACCAAGATATCACATGGACCTGAAGATATGCCTCGGAAAGGTCAGTTTAAGAAATTGGAATATATTGTCTGGAAATTAGAAGACTAAAAGAGGAGCGTGTATAATTCCATAATATATCATATGTCTTCAGATAAATGAAGAGGGACCATACATATTCTACTTGACTCCAGAGGATAGATCTGGGACCAGTTGGTGAAAGTTAAAGGGAAGCTCATTCCATATAAGGAAAGACTTTCTAATCATTTAAAGTCACCTCCAAAATGGGATGAATTGCTTTGATAAGATAGTGTTCCTCATCATTGGAAATATTTAAGCAGAAGTTAGATGACTGTTAGAGAGGTAGAAGGGAAATCCCTGCGTAAGGTGGGGAGTTAAAACAAGATGAGCTCTATTTCTAAATGTAATATTCTGTGATTCTATGAGTTATTTTGTATATTTTCTAATGGTTTGTCATACTATGGCTATGTCTGTACTGCAGGAGAAATTTATAGATTCATAGAAGTTTCATGATTTACTGAATTGATAGCAGATCCTGAATATGGAATCTTAGAGCTGGAACAAACTATGGACCAAGAATTATAACTGGAAGAGCCCTTAGAACACAAAATGTCAGAGTTGGGAGGGGCCTTAGAACATAAAATGTCAGAGCTAGGAGGGCCCTTAGAACACAGAATGTCAGAACTGGGAGGATTCTGTTCTAAGACATCCTAAGGGTATGTGAGAACCAGAAGGGGCATTATTGCACTTGGGTTCATGTCACAAGTATAAGATGGGGAAGTCATAATGAGACAGGAACACTGACATTTAAAAAAGATTTCCATACCACCTCATACTGCCAATATGACAGTAAAGTGATAAATGTTGGAGGGGATGTGGCAAAATTGGGACACTAATGCATTGTTGGTGGAATTATGAACTGATCCAACCAATCTGGAAGGCAATTTAGAACTATGGCCAAAGGGCCATAAAGCTGTGATCCTGTAATGCCACTACTGGATCTGTATCCCAAAGAGATCATAAAGAAGGGGAAAGGACCTACTTTCCTTTGAGAAAAAGGTAGAAAAATGTACATAAACTGATGCAGAGTGAAATAAGCAGAACTGGGAGAACACTGCACAATAACAGCAATATTGTATGATGATCAACTGGAAAAGAATTAGTTATTCTTGGCAATATACTGCAATTCTGAAGGACTTATGACAAAAAATGATATCTACCTTCAGAGAAAAATCTGTTGGAGTCAGATGGCAGTTCAAAGCATAGGGTTATTTACATTAATTTATGGTTTTATTTTGGGATTTTGGTTTTAAGAGTATTCTCTTACAACAATGACCAATATGAAAATATGTTTTGCATGATAATACATGTATAACCCAGATCAGATTGCTTACCATCTCTGAGAGGAGGAAGGGAAGGAGACAATTTGGATCTTATAATTTCAGAAAATATATGTTGAAAATTGTTATTACATGTAATTGAGAAAATAAAACATCTTAGAATTAAAAATAAAAAAGACTTGAACGTTCAAGGTGAGGCCATCTCATGATCTGACAGCCAAAAGAAGCTTAGAATCCCTTAGACTGCATTAAAAGCAGAGTATCTAGGACTAGGAAGGTAACAGACAGCCCTGCTTGACCTTGCCCTGGTCAGCCAACATCCATGTATAATTCCATATTCAGTTCTAAGCATTACATTTTACAAAAAACAGTAAACTTGAGAGTTCCCAGAAAAAGGCAAACATGATGACTCAGTGAACAAGCCTTGAGATCATGGCATATTCAAGTCATTGCAACTCAATAAACAATGATTAGATGAAAATCCGTTGGAGGAGCTGGGAATGTTAACCCTGAAGAAGGGAAGATTCCAGGGAGCCTCAAGAGTTCTCTTCAGCTACCTGTTAAGGACTATCATCAGGAAGAAGAATTAGCTTCATTCTGCTGGGCTCCAGAGGGCTAAACTAGAAGTTATAAGAGGAAAAGGCAAGGAGGCAGAGAGAGGATTGACAGGCCAATCATTTTCCATCTTTATGTGTGGAGTGAGACATTAGTGTGTTATTCTCAAGGTAATAGTTATTAAAATCTAAGTTAGTAAAGCTGGTCTCCGTTTCCCACCCACCCCCAATCTCCCTTCAAGACTGGATTACCCCAACCCTTCTCTCAGTACCACAAAAGACACTTGCTTTAGGGGTATTCCAGAATTTGACCTCAACTTAGACCCTCTTACCTTGGGAGTTTCTCTCAGAGGTCAAACCCTATGGCTGGAATGATACTTCAGTACCCATTGTAAAACATCCAGCCTCCCCCAGACAATCCAGCCCTGAACTCCTCCTCTCTTTGTGTAATATTCCTGTCCCTTATTTCTGGATTAAAACCTCTGTCTCCAACCATTGTAAAAATGTTATAATCCCTTCAGGGAGGCTTGATTGTATCAGGATTCTCCTGTAAATAAGGGCTTTTTTGGTGAATTTTGGGGCATCCTGTCTTGGGTCAATGACTTGAGGCAGTGCCCATCCCCCCATTTCTCTCTCCACTTCACACACTAAGGACTGAGGCACTTTTTCTGTAGAAGAAGGTGTTGGCCTGGACAGTTTCTAGATTTTCTTCTAACCTTGGAAGTGCTATATTCCAACATTGCATATTGAAGGTCCCTTTTTTCACTAACAGATTCTGTTTCTTACTAACATTACCTGTATTTGTCAACAGCAGTCAGAAGGCCTTGAGTATAAAGTCTAGAACTGCCACTTACTGGCCAAGCAACTTTGGTTTGGAAGAACACTCAGAGGGGCTTCAGCTTTCTTTGGTACTAAGTTGCCATCTTGGCTCCACCCCTGACCAAGCAACTTTGGGCAATATGAAATGAAAATTTTTATTAGGTACCTACTGTGTGCCTAACACTGTGCTAAGGCCTGGGGATATAAATATGAAATTGAGACAGTCAATTCATTGGGGGGAACAAAGTAGAAGGAGAAGTGGTGGCTTGGGAAGGACAGTGTAGGTGGATCATAGAATACATGAATGGGAGAGTAAGGTATGAGGCTGGAAAGGAAGGAGCCAGGTGATGAAAGGCTTTAAAAGCCCAACAAAAGACGATATTTGAACCTGCAGGTCATAGGCAGCCTTTGAATATAGTGGGGCTGACTTGGTCAGACCTGTAGCTTAGGAAGATAAATTTGATAACTAAGCAGAGGATGGCCTGGAATAACAAGAGATGAAGCACTTGGACCAACTGGAAAGCTATTGAGGTATTCTGGGTAAGAGGTACTAAGAACCCTTACCTAGATGGTGGTGGAGATGTTGTGAATAAAAAGATGTTGAATAAATAGGAATTGGCACTAGATTGGATATGGAGAAATTAAGAATGATACTTAGGTAGCAAGCCTGATAGGTAGCACTCTCCAAAATAGGAGAGAAATTTAGGAATTGGCGAGGGCTTTGGACATGTTGAGTTTAAGAAACATCTGAGAATCTTCTGTGTAGAAATAATCATTGAATATATGGGAGCTGATGAGGTCAGGAAGCAAATTAATCTAGAGAGAGAAGAAGGCCCAAAACAAAGCCTCCGGATATCCATACAGTGGTCACAACCTGGATGAATATACAACAAAGAAGATTAAAGAGTGTTGGTGAGGTAAGAGGAGAACCAGGATGGAGCAATACCTCATAAACCCAAAGGGAGCAGCAAGGAGGAGAAGCTGCAGGAGGGTCAAGAAAGAAATAATTTGAGAAAAGGCCATTGGATTTGGCAACTAAGAGACCACTGGTAATTTTGGAGTGAGCAGCTTCTTTAAAAAAACAAAACAAAATTCATGGGGCAGCTGGGTGACTCGATGGATTGAGAGCCAGGCCTAGAGACGGGAGGTCCTCATACACTTTCTAGCAGTGTGACAGTGGGCAAATCACTTAACTCCCACTGCCTATCCCTTACCACTCTCCTGCCTTGGAACCAATACATAGTATTGATTCTGAGGTGGAAGGTAAGGGTTTAAAAATAAATAAAAACTCTTCTTCTAAGTATTGTCGACCAGGAAAAATACAGAACTATCAAAACAATTATAATAGTGGGTCCTTAATTTGGGTGAGGAGATCATAATTAAGAAAATCTATTCAGAGTCATAGCCCTGGGATTATAATTTGGGAAGACACAGAACCATAGATTTCCACTAATCTACAGAAAAGTCATATGAAAAAGCAAGAGAGGGTAATATCCAGGTTACTTGAATTCACAAAAGGTAGGGAAAAATGCAGTAGCCAGAGCCTAGGGAGGCTGGTAGTGGATCTCTGACTCTTCAGATCTGACGGTCTTCTTTTAAAGGCAGTCCTTTGGGCAGAGGGGTATTTTCTGGGAATGAGGCAAGACCAATTCAATAAATTCAGTCTTTTGAGTTCTTTAAGACTCAGTCAGTTCAGGCCTAGAGACGGGAGGTCCTAGGTTCAAATCCAGCCTCAAACACTTCCCAGCTGTGTGACCCTGGGCAAGTCACTTGACCCCCATTGCCTACCCTTACCACTCTTCCACCAAGGAGCCAATACACAGAAGTTAAGGGTTAAAAAAAAAGACTCAGTCAATAATGGGTCTATCTGAAAAAGAGGTCATTGGTATCAATTCTAAAACAGAAGAACAGCAAAGGCCAGGTAATTGCGGTTAAGTAACTTCCCCAGGGTCACACAGCTAAGAGTGAGGTCAGGTTTGAACCAGGACTTTCCAGATCTGGCTCTCTATCCACCAAGCCACCTAGCTGCCCCAGAATGAAGAGTTTCAAGTCAAATGATGAAATCAAAAAGCTAAACTGCAGAAGTTCAGAAGAGAGTAAAGGAGGCTTTATAAACAATCTTCTTAAGGAGTTTAACCATGAAAGGGAGGAGAGATACAGGACAATGAACAGCAGGGGTGGATGGACTAAGTGAGGGTAAGGGTTTTGCATCTCCCTGATAAAAGCCAAATCCTAGAAAAACTTTAGCTGAGCCAGAAGATGGAGGCAATGATGACTATGGCCAAGCACAAAGGCCATAGTCCAGTGGAGTACAGCAGAGATTAGATCTAGAAGAAGCCTAGTGAATCAGAATTGCCCTTGTATTAGTAGGATAAAGGAATCCTCATGTTTGATCTCAGTTTTTCCAATAATGTTTTGTTTTGTGGAAGAATGTGCCTGGGTTTGGACACAAATGGGGAGAAAGCTTTAATGCAAATCTTTTTAGTTTGCTGCTCCAGGAAATGCCTTTGCTCTAAGCTGGACATCTATGGAAAGGAAAGCACATCAAGAGGGGTTTGTTTTATGAGTGTGGATATATAGTACTTTGATCTTTGAGTAGGTGCTATTTCTGGGAACTCAGTCTATGAGATCAGGTTGGAAAGGGTAGGAATGGTTAACCCCAAATGGTTACAACTCTAACTACACAGCTAAAGTACTCTTCTCCCAACAATCAAATATCATCTCCATTTTACTGAAAAGGAGACTGAGGGTTGGAGAAATGAACGACTTGCTAAGGGGTACCTACACCTAGGTTTACATATTCCAAGGACAGACTCTTTCCCTGGAACCCCTCAACTTTTATTTTTTTTAAAACCCTTACCTTCCCTCTTGGAGTCAATACTGTCTATTGGCTCCAAGGCAGAAGAATGGTAAGGGCTAGGCAATGAGGGTTAAGTGACTTGCCCAGGGTCACACAGTTGGGAAGTATCTGAGGTCAGACTTGAACCTAGGACCTCCTGTCTCTAGGCCTGGCTTTCAATCCACTGAGCTACCCAGGTGCCCGTCCCCCTCAACTTTTAAAGGAATCTCAAGGGTCAGAGAGGAAGTAGTGGAACTTATTATGTCCAGCAGGGAGCTGAATAATAAGTCTTTTCATAAATCGGAGTTTACTAAGTTCATGCCCCTTTCTGCATGAATCCATAGCATTAAGGCACGCCTTGGGTTTTCTATTAATAATCTTAAACTGAACCTGCTAATTATCTTTATAAAAAATGAGCCACATTCTATAGTCAGATGGCATATACGAGTCTGTGTCTCATCTTTAAAATTCAGTGGTGTGCAAGTTGGAAAGCTCCCCAGGATGTTGTTAGCATGTTCAAGCTAAAAAGAATCCTTAGAATATAGAATGATAGAGCTGGCAAAAACCTTAGCTCACAGAATGTCAGATTTCTAAGGGTACTGAGAGCACAGAATATTAGGCCTGGAAGAGATCTCAGAATTCAGGTTCTTAAACTGAGATCAACGGATTTCAGGAGTTTAGTGATCTTGGATCAGAGAAAAATATAGCTTTATTTTCACTAACATTCCTTCATTTCTGAATAGAGGCATAAACATTCTGATCGGGGTTCCATGGGCTTCACCAGACTTCCAAAGGGGTCTATGATACAAAAGAGGTTATAATCCTCGTGTTAGAAAATAGAACAATAAAGCTGGAAGGGACCTTATGAATCTCCAGTCTAATCCCCTCATTTGACAGAGGAAGAAACTAAAGCACAATTAGAGAAAAAGAACTGCCCAAGATCACAGGGCACATGAATGAGAAAGCTGGGATTGGAACCCAGGTCTACCTGACCACATCATATTGCCTTTCTGATTGCAATATATTTGCTTCTTCTTGTTCTTACAACTAGCCTTCTGAGTGGGAGAGAAAAGGGAGAATAGAAACCAGGAGGATGTTATATTCACCCTTCCGTGGATTTGCCTAGGGGGCTTCCAGTATGGCTAGATGTTAAATTTTACATCTAAGGTTCCACATTAACCAGCCTTCTCAGAAAAAAAGACATCTCCTCCCCCTCTCTTGCAGAGACAGAGTACCCATGTGGTAGAACATTGCAAATAATGTCAAATTCTTTTCAATGTGTGGATCAGTTTTTTTCTCTCCCTCTTTTTCTTTCTTCCTTTGTTATAAGGCATGGCTCTCTGGGAGGAAGAGGGAGGGATACCAGGGGAAATCTAGGAGAGAGAAAAACAAAGGATAAAAAGATATATATTTTTAAAAACAAGATTTACTCTTGCTATCTTAAAAATGGGAGCAAGTACTAATTTCTTTTCACTCATGAAAGCCCCCATGAGACAGTTGTGAAAAGAGCACTAGAATGGGAGTCAGGAGACCAGGGTTCCAGGCCCCGCTCTGCCATTAAATAGCTATATCATTTTGGTCAAGTTCCTTTAGTCTTTAGGAGCCTTATCTGTAAAATGCTAATCATGCTTCTTCCTTTTTCACAATCATGAATGACTGTGGTGAAGATCAAATAAGCTAATATATGAGAAAGTTCAGGTGTTAAGGATGGCTACTCCAACAGAAGACCCTTAGTGCAGTCTCTTGATATGCTTTCACATGAATGGCCTTTCTCTTAACCCTGCCATGGTTTTTAGCAAACATGACGACTACCCCAGGAAGCTGAAATCAAGGTAGGCCCAGCCAGACACATTTCAAGGAAGGCCAAGTATCACAGGATCATAGTACTTAAGAATTCATTAAACTTAAAATTCATTGAGTTCGACCTCATTCTCTAAGGAGGAAGTGGAGGCCCAGAGTAGGGAAATAGTTTGCTCAGTGTCAAGCAAGACAAAGAGTCAGGATTGTGTGAAGTAGGAGCCAGGGTTCATGAAGGGCTCCAGAGCCACAAGGGGAAGACTTGGGGAATGTGAGGAGAGTAAAGACGAGGCATGTGTTGAGATGGGGGAGTAGCAAGAAGTGAAGGAAAAATAGGGAAGACATGAGCATCATCATCCTTAGGGATCACAAGGTCTAGAAGCAGAAGGAGCACCAGATATTATCTAATCCAACCTCCTTATTTTAGAGAGGAAACACTCAGAGAAGGGAAGGGACTTGCCCACTCTTATATGAAAAATGGGAATAATAACCCTTGTGCCCACCTTTGCCTTTTTTGTGGGGCAACTAGGTGGCACCGTGGGTAGAACTCCAGGCCTGGAGTTAGGGAGACTCATCTTCCTGAGTTCAAATCTAGTCTGACATTTATTAGCTGTATGACCCTGGTAAGTCACTTGCTTCAGTTTCCTTATCTGTAAAATGAGATGGAGAATGAAATGGCAAACCAGTTCAGTAACTCTGCCAAAAAAAAAACCCAAATAGGGTAGGAAAGATTCAGATGTCCAAGACTGAAATGACTGAACGAATGGTGTGTTTGTATCTAGATATTTGCAGTCATCTCTCCCAAAGTCTATGATCTCCTCCAGGGCAAAGATTGTCTTGGTTTTCTTTTTTAATCTCAAGGCTTAACATTGTACCTGACACATAGTAGGTACTTAATGGTTAGTCACCCCAAAAGGCTTTATAACCATAAATCTTTTAATATTTCAAAGTCTTGGTGATCTTATCTAACTGGCTCTCAGACTCCAACAGGACAGAGCACAACCTAGCCTCATCCAGGGCTATTCTCAGGATTATCTCTGCATTAAAGATCCTACCTACAAGATCTAGTCAATGTTTTGGAGACCTTCCTCTGGTTCTTTTGAAATTCTATGAATACCATTGCAACATGAAGGCTGTCCAATCTTTTATCCTTCACTCTTGTTTTATGAGTGGGCCCACTCTTTATTCTCTCATACATTTCCTTGGTGGTATTTTTTACATCACTTCTTGCACACAAATTATCATTACTATTTACTGCAGTCTACTTTTGTCGGTCATCTTTGTTTCTATTACCCTTTAAGCTACCTGTAATTTTTTTTTCTTATGACCAAAAAAATAGTTTAAACTGTGTCAGCTAATATTGTTTTAATAAGCACTCTCATTTATGGCATGAACGAATGAATGAAAAATGAAAAATGTATTACAACTTTATCAGTGAAACAAGATAAATGGGTCTGGGGATACAAGTCCTTATTATGGCATTGTTGTTCATCTTTCATTTTCAAAGAGGGTAGGGTGATATCTTGAATACCCAAGGTCTGTAATTGGATTAGGGGGTCTCTAAGCACCCTTCTGTCTTGAATATGTTAGGATATCTCAGGAAAGTTTGGGCATTTGGAAGAATGGTTTTTTAAAGCATCCATTTCAATGATTTTGAAGATGAAGCATCCATTTAAGCATTCAGTTTACTCATTAAGCATTGACCCAGGTCCCATGCACTCATCTCCACTGTTGCTTGATACCCAAACAGCACAGATTCACTGAGTATCAGGAAGCATGCTCCCTTGCTCACCATTTCATCACTATCCAAAGCAATGGGACCACAGGCCCATCCCACTGAGTTTTCAGGCCATCTGTGGTCCCATGGGACTCACTCTCTCAGTTGGACAGACTGCCTGTTATCTCTCACCCTTTCTATGTGATCCTCCAAAGCATCTCTTCCTTGCATTAAGCAATTCCAGCAAGCTCTCTTTGGATCTCTGGAAAAAAGCCTAAGGGGAAAAAAAGGCAGCTCCAGAGGTCCCAGGCTGCAGATGTTAAGACCCACTGTCTCAGGTGGGAGATTTTAACTGATCACAGACTGCTTCTTGAGGCTGAACATTAGGAAACCCAAGAAACCCTTAAGGAAGGAAGCTGCTGCTCCGTAAGCCAAATGACTAATATCCTAGACTGGTGATCCAGGCTATGTCACTTTACTTTCCTCCCTGTCTTTTACTCATCTCTCTCTCTCTCTCTCTCTCTCTCTCTCTCTCTCTCTCTCTCTCTCTCTCTCTCTCTCAACACACACACACACAGATCCTCATTGATTCTGCTGGTATCCCTTTTATTGCCAATTTATCGTATATAGATAGAGACATATTGCTCGTTTGCATTGCTTGGTTGTGTGTATGCTGTCTCCCCCTTTAGACTGGGAGCTTCTTGAGGGCAGGTGCTGTCTTTTCCCTCTCTTTGTAGCCCCACCACTCAGCTCAGTGTCTGGCACATAGTAGGCACCTAATAAATTCTATTTGACTAACTGACCTATGGTATTAGCTCTCCCAGAAAAATTTGTGCTGTATCTCATATGCCAGGGTCCCATAGATGGGCTTGAGAGAATGGCAAGGTAAGAGGCAGTTAAATAAAGCCCAAGATCTAGTCAGAGGCCCTCTGATGACTTGTGTGATGCCTGGGTCCATTAAAGGCCTCTCCCTGGTCTTCAATTTCCTCATCTGTGAAATTAGGGGATTGGGCTGGAGGGCCCCTGAGGTCTCTTCTAGCCCCAAATCTGTGACCTTAGGATCAGAAAGTGTTACGGTTGTGGGACTCAACTCCTTCCTTCACCCTATTATTACCTCATTCAGGGAGCTGGGGCAATTAATCTCTATGATGAACATAAAGGTGGCAGCACTTTTTTTTTTAAACCCTTGTACTTCGGTGTATTGTCTCATAGGTGGAAGATTGGTAAGGGTGGGCAATGGGGGTCAAGTGACTTGCCCAGGGTCACACAGCTGGGAAGTGGCTGAGGCCGGGTTTGAACCTAGGACCTCCTGTCTCTAGGCCTGACTCTCACTCCACTGAGCTACCCAGCTGCCCCTGGCAGCACTTTTTTTTAAGCCTTTGCCTTTTGTCTTGGATTGATTCCAAGACAGAAGAGCAGAAAGGGCAAGGCAATGGAGGCTAAGTGACTTGCCAAGGGTCATATAACTAGGAAGAGTCTGAAGCCAGATTTAAACCCAGGACCTGTTGCCCCTAGTCCCAGCTCTCAATCCACTGAGCCACTTAACTGCTCCCTCTGATTCTTTCTCCCACTCTGGGGCTAACATCCTATGCATCTCTAAATCTACAATTCTATGGCTCTGTGGTTGAATTTAGGGAACAGAGTCATTACTGACTGCCCAAACCTTTGGGGTATGGTAGGCCTAAACCTCAGACAATTTATAGCAAAGTTCAATGCAAAAAACTTTCTGTGGGAGGTGGCACAATGCATGGGAGCAAAAACAAATACAGCCAGGAAAAATCACCAGGTAGCAGCTAGGGACAGAGACAACTTGTTTGGTCTTCCTGCCCTGCTTCATGCCTTCATATTTAGCTCTAGAGCCATAGCATAAGGGTTACATTGTAGGCTCTAGATATGAGCTGGAAGAGACCTCGAAGATCATCAAATTTAACTCCTTTTAAAAAAACAGATTAGGAAATTGGAAATTAGAGAGGTTCAGTAGACTGGCACAAGTCCAAATAAAAACTGGCTGAGCCAGAATCCAAAGTCAGGTCATCCAATCCCACCACTTTTGCCTTGGACCATACTACCTCCCTGTGTGAACTTGGGTCACTTTAGCCACAGAGGCCCAGAGAGCTGTGGCAAAAGGGCCCATACACAGTCTCAGAGTAGAAGAAAGGCTGATGTAGTTTTTAAATTTTTTTTTTAATTTTTTAGAAAAATTTTCCATGGTTACATGATTCATGTTCTTACTTTCCACTTCACTCCCCTAACCCCACCCCTCCCCATAGCACATTTCCATTGGTTTTAACATGTGTCATCTATCAAGACCTATTTCCATATTATTGATAGTTGCATTAGTGTGGTCGTTTTTGGTCTACATCCCCAATCAGTTCACATTAACCCATGTGTTCAAGCAGTTGTTTTTCTTCTGTTTCCACTCCTGTAGTTTTCACCTGAAAGTGGGTAGCGTTCTTTTCCATAAATCCCTCAGAATTGTCCTGGGTCATTGCATTGCTGCTGGTACAGAAGTCCATTACATTCTATTTTACCACAGTATATCAGTCTCTGTGTATAGTGTTCTTCTGGCTCTGCTCCTTTCACTCTGCATCAATTCCTGGAGGTCTTTCCAGTTTACATGGAATTCCTCCAGTTTATTATTCCTTTGAGTACAATAGTATTCCATCACCAGCATATACCACAATTTATTCAGCCATTCCCCAATTGAAGGGCATACCCTCATTTTCCAGTTTTTTGCTACCACAAAGAGCACGGCTATAAATATTTTTGTACAAGTCTTTTTATCTATGATCTCTTTGGAGTACAAACCCAGCAATGCTGTGGCTGGATCAGAGGGCAGGCATTCTTTTAGCACTCTTTGGACATAATTCCAACTTGCCATCCAGAATGGTTGGATCAGTTCACAACTCCACCAGCAATACATTAATGTCCCAAATTTGCCACATCCCCTCCAACATTTATTACTCTTCCTTGTTGTTTAAAAGCCAATCTGCTAGGTGCGAGGTGATACCTCAGAGTTGTTTTGATTTGCATTTCTCTAATTATTAGAGATTTAGAACACTTTCTCATGTGCTTAATGATAGTTTTGATTTCTTTATCTGAAAACTGCCTATTCATGTCCCTTGCCCATTTATCAATTGGGGAATGGCTTGGTTTTTTATACAATTGATTTAGCTCCTTGTATATTTGAGTAATTAGACCTCTGTCAGAATTTTTTTTTTAAAGATTTTTCCCCAGTTTGTTGTTTCCCTTCTGATTTTGGTTGCATTGTTTTTGTTTGTACAAAAACTTTTTAATTTAATATAATCAAAATTATTTATTTTACATTTTGTAATTTTTTCTCACTTTTTCTTGGTTTTAAAATCTTTCCTTTCCCTAGAGATCTGACAACTATACTATTCTGTGTTCACTTAATTTACTTACAATTTCCTTCTTTATATTCAGGTCATTCACCCATTCTGAATTTATCTTGGTATAGGGTGTGAGATGTTGATCTAAACCTAATCTCTCCCATATTGTTTTCCAGTTTTCCCAGCAGTTTTTGTTGAATAGTGGATTTTTGTCCCAAAAGTTGTGAGGAAGCCAAGTGGTCTGCGGTCTGAAGTTCGACTCTTTCTAAGCCACCTTCTTCCAGGCATTTTTGCTGTGTTTCTCTGGTTTTTTCCTCCAGTCGCCTCTCCAGTGCTGGCGTTCAACTCCCAGAGTCCAGCACCAGCAAAGCCCTCTCTCTGGGGCCAGAGTGCCCCCTGCCCTGAGGTTTCAGGGGCCACTGGAGACTCTGCACAGCACATGGGGGAGGTGTCCTGAGATTCCCCTTCCAAACCCTCAGACTGCTGGACAGTTCAAGAATTGAAGTCCTTTTCATTTTCTTGGCTTACCTCTTTAGTTGTGAAGCAATAGGGTTCCCCCCTGCTCTGTCCTGTTGTTAGATTTGTTCCTCTTTCTTCTTGAAGCACATTGTTTTCTATCTTGGTGTGTAAGGTGTGCGGAGGTTTTAAGATTTGCTCCGTCTAAGCCACCATCTTCCCAGAATTCTCACTGATGTAATTTTAAGGGACATTGGTGGCAACTGCTGCCTTCTTGTCCCTCCAGATCAATTTCCCTGCCTCCCTCATGATCGTAATAGGAGGAACAATCAGAAAATAGAGGCTGTTTGTCCTGAGCTCTCTCTTCTTTTCTCCTGTTCAGTTCACAACATCTTAACATCACCTTCCCTCTCCACCCATCTCTTACTTCCATCTCCAATGAAGAGGTCATCCTTCTCACCACCAAGACCAACCCCTCTGTTTGCACCTTTGATCCCATCCTCTCTCATCTTCTTCAGCATTTTGCTTCCACAGTCATCCTCTCTCCTTTCCTTATTTCCAATCTCTTCCTATTTACTGGTTCTTTCCTGCTATCTATAAAAGTGTCTAAGCTGCTCTTCTGCTTAAAAAAACTCTCTGGTAGGAGGCTGCTAGGTGGCTGAGTGGATTGAGAGCCAGGCCTAGAGATGGGATATCCTGGGTTCAAATCTGAGCTCAGCCACTTCCTAACTGTGTGACCCTGGGCAAGTCACTTGACTCCCATTGCCTAGCCCTTACCACTCTTCTGCCTTGGAACCAATACACTGTATTGATTCTGAGGCAGAAGATAAGGTTTTTAAAAAAACGCAACTTTGGTAGAGTTTACTACCATCTCCTCAAATTATGATTTCATCTTTCCTCCCTTTTTCAGCCAAACTCCTAGAAAAACCCTTCTACATCCTTTCTTCCTGTTTGTTTCTTAACCCTTTGCAATCTGGCTTTGAGTGTTGCCACTCAACTAAAACTACTCTCCAAAGTTACCAGTGTTGCCTTGACTGCCACATCTCAAGGCCTTTTTTTTTTTTTGTGCCTTCAGCTGTCTTGATCTCTTTTCATCCATTGACAGTGTCAGTCTTTCCCTATGGGTTTTCATGACATTCCTCTTTCTTGGTGCACCTCCTACCCCTCTGACTGTTCCTTCTCAGCCTCCTTTTCCTCATTCTCATTCATATCACACCTGCTCACTGTGGGAATACCTCAAGGCTTTGTGCTGAGTGCTCTGTCTCCCTCACATCTGCTTTCTGTCTCTTCTCTGCCTTTCTTCTCTCCTTTCTCTCTCTGTCTCGTTCTCTTTCATAGGCTCACTTGGACTTAATTATCATGCTTATGGCTTTCAGATCTATAATTCTTAGGCTAGTTTCTCTCTCGAGTACCAATCATTTATTAACAACCGCCTAGGGGACATTTCGAAGGGGATTCTCACAGGCATCTTGAATTCATGTCCAAAACAGAACTCATTATTCCTGTCTCCTTGTCAGACTACCTGCTTCTCTTCCAAATTGCCCCATTCTTGTCCCAGAAACCACAGCCCTTCTAGCCACCCCAAGATTATTGCCTTAGTGTCACCCACAATCCACTCATCTGAAAAAAAAAATGGGAACAATTTGCCAAGAGGTTGGTTTAGGCTGGATGTCTGGAAACACTTCTTAATCATAAAAGCTACACGAAAGTGGAATAGCCTGGCATAGCCTGGCATAGTCTTGAAGTAAAGGCCAGATAATCACTTTTTTTAAAGTAGGCTATTTGTCTTTTTTTTTTTTAATCCTTATCTTCTTTCTGTCTTACATTCAATACCAAGTTCCTATTCTAAGGCAGAAGATCAATAAGGGCTAAGCAATGCGGATTAAGTGACTTGCCCAGGGTCACTCAGCTAGAGGCCTGATTTGAACCCAAATCTTCCCCTTATTCCAGACTTGGTGCTCTATCCACTATGTTACCTAGCTGACTAGTAGCTATGACTACCTAGCACTGTCTAGTGCTCCCTTTTCTTTTCTTTTTTTTTAAACCTTTTTTTAAAAACCCTTAACTTCTGTGTATTGGCTCCTAGGAGGAAGAGTGGTAAGGGTGGGCAATGGGGGTCAAGTGACTTGTCCAGGGTCACACAGCTGGAAAGTGTCTGAGGCCGGATTTGAACCTAGGACCTCCCGTCTCTGAGCCTGACTCTTAATCCACTGAGCTACCCAGCTGCCCCCTTAGTGCTCTCTTTTCTTATTCAGGACTTTGAAGTCCTTAACAACTCTGAGATTATGTGGTTTTATAATCACAGGCCCAGAATTTGAATCCAGGTCTTGAGATTCCATGCCTCATTCAGCATGCTTTGGAATCTGGTCTGTCTAATCAAATGGAGGAGATTTGAGATTGTCCATCCTTCTTAAAAGGCCAGTCCTCATTTATTTGTTTTGTCCAGTGTAGTTCAAGGGAGAAGTCAATCTAGCAGGATAAGCAACTTCATTAGAGTGAACCCACAATGGGACACCCTGGAAAGAGCAATGGATTTAGTCTGAAGACCTGGGTTCAGATTGCAAATCCTGTTTTTAACACTTTATTATCTGTGTGGCCTTAAGTATGTCAATTCAACTCTCTAGGCCTTAGCTTGCGCTCTCTCTCTCTTTTTTTTTCTCTCTCTCTCTCTCTCCTCAAAGCCCTGACCTTCCATCACTATGTATTAGTTCCAAGGCAGAAGAGTGGTAAGGGTAGGCAATGGGGGTCAAGTGACCTGCTCAGGGTCACACAGCTAGGAAGTGTCAGAGCTCAGATTTGAACCCAGAACCTCCTGTCTCTAGGCCTGGCTCTCAATCCACTGAGTCACCCAGCTGCCCCCTAGTTCTCTTAACTCTAAAGTGAAAGGTTCCTAGGTTATAGACTTAGAGAGGGAAGGGCCCTTAGAAATCATTTAATCTCCACCTCCCTTGTTTCACAGATGAAGTTGAGATGAACCCTAACATCCCTTTCAGCTCTAAATCCTTCTAGGATACCGATAGCTTTTCCTAGCCCCAGCCGCTCCATTTCTGACAGGCAGAAGGCATTTTTCTCCTCTAACAAACATTTAATCTCTCCGCACATAATCAAATCATCTATCCCCCTGACAATGTTTCTATATTTAATTGTTTGATCCTGGGTAGCTATCGCTGGGCACTGTTAACTACTAGAAAGCTATTTCCGAATCATAGCCCCACAGTCAGGCTGTTTTCCCTCAGCTCTTCTTATATTAGGATTGAGAATTTTCAACTGGAATGCTAAAATAAAACCTCCTAAAATAAAGCTCCACCCTGGCTGGCTGTCAGTCAGCCTTTCTCACCTCCCAGGAGCTTAAAGACCATCTGATGGAGAATTAGGAGCCCGGGTGCTGATGTTGGGCCTTTTACTTCTTCCCTGTGTGACCTAGGACAAGATGCTTCCCTCTCTGGGCCTTGGTTTTCTTCTCTATAAAAATGATGCTGAGGGATGAGATCGTAACTAGTAATAGCCTCCTCTGTGCCAAAAATTCTATCGTGCCAAGGTTCCTTTTGGGTTTGGACCTTCTTAGCTCTCCATTCTCCCTTCTAAAGCTTCTTTACAAGCACGACCACAGCCCAGGCTCTAAGGTCCTTCCCACTTCTGC
The DNA here is from genome assembly GCF_016433145.1 of Gracilinanus agilis. Classification (NCBI taxonomy): domain Eukaryota; kingdom Metazoa; phylum Chordata; class Mammalia; order Didelphimorphia; family Didelphidae; genus Gracilinanus; species Gracilinanus agilis. Next base: position 63,702,646 of record NC_058132.1, read on the forward strand.
CATCCTAGTCCCACTCTTTGATGCCAGCAGGTTCCCAGCGGCTCTGACATTCCGTGTCAGCCTTCTCTTTTGTGTCTCGGGCTCTTGCCTGAATACTAGTCTACTGTTTTCTTATGTAACGACATTCTGCTTACACCAGAAGCAAAGGCACTCAACCTGCCAAAACGGCACTGGCCCCATTTCTCATTTTACCAGAGGGGACGAAATGGAGACGTAGGCTTGACCTTTCCGAGGCTCTGATGAGAAAGAGGACCCAGGCAACGACCTGAATGCTGGGCCGCCCGGCAGGCTGTTTGAGCGCCACGAGGGAGGAGGGGGCTCAGGCGGGGCCCCCCCACCGCGATCTGGGTGTAGCATCCTCAGCTGGAGGAAACAATGCGGCCTGTCATTTAGGGAAGGGTGGCTCGGAGCCTAGACAAAGCTGCTCCCATTCTCCGTGGGCCCACAAAGGGGTCAGAGCCCAAGGTGGGCGAGCCGGGAATGGATTGTCTATTTTCCCCCTAAGGGGAGGGGGCCGAGGCAGGTGGATTCCAGGAGGGCAGGGCAGGGGAGAGGGGGACCCGCCAGCCACCATGGCGACCCTCCTAAAGGACCACGGAGAGAAGGGGAGAAAGCCTTTGCTGCTTCTCTCCCCGCCCCCCCCCCCCAGCTGCT
>NC_058132.1:63703371-63749626 GCF_016433145.1 Gracilinanus agilis
GGGGGAGAAACCTTTCCCTCCTCCCCTCCCCCCCCCCCCCCCCCCACAGCTGCTGTCTGCCTGTCTCCATGGTAACTGGGGCAAGGCCTGATCTACCCAGGCTGGAGACAGGTGGCAGAGTCCAAGGAGCCCTGCGATTTGGAACTGGAGGACTTGGGTTCAAATCCGATCCCAGCTATTTAGACCCTGTAAGACCCGGGCCAAGTCGCTTATCCTCACGGGGTTCCTTCTTTGGAAAACAAAAGGCTTGGACTAGATGGTCCTTCCAGCTCGCAGAGCTTCCATCCTACCCACCTCAGAATAAGGGAATAGAAGGGTCCTGCTGGGGGTGGGGGAGATGCCAGTAGGTAGGGGTGATGGAGAGGAGGCCCTGGCCAGGAACACAAAGCTGCTCCTTTTGTTCCCCAAACTCTACTGGGTAGGGAAGGAGAAAATCAAGCCAAGCCCCCTCTCTCCCCAACCCAGCCCAGCCCAGCCCAGCCCAGCCCATTTTGCTCTATGATCACAAGACAATTGGCGTTCCAAATGCCCCCCTCATTGTTACCCTCTGCAGCTGCTGTTCAAGGCTCCAAGAAGGATTTCCCGGAGCAGATGGCAAAGGGCAGGTCCTTCCAAACTCCAGGCCCCTTCCATCAGGCTCTGCCCATGGAGGGGAGAGAATTCCAGGCCTTCTCAGCTGCGCTTAGCCAGTTTGGATGCCTTGAGAAGGACCCCTCCTTGCACCTATCTGGGTCCCTTAACCCCGGGGGCAGGAGCTGCAATGTCCCCCTCCTCTTCTCCTCCTCCATCCCACCCACTAATAGAAGACACTCGAGAGGATTTAGAGGGCTTTGGGGAGAGAGGATTTCCTCCCACTTCAGAAAGGGTGAGGTGCTGAAGACCTCTTGAGATGGGGGAACCTGGGGAATGCTTGGAAACTAGGGAGAATGATAAGTAGCTCTTACCTGTGCCATAGCTTGTATCAGAGGTAGAGATGCTTTATGACTGAATAGAAGTTAGGCTTGGAGGAAGGAAGGAAAGAGGGAGGGAGGGAAGGAAGGAAGGAAGGAAGGAAAAAAGGAAGGAAGGAAGGAAGGAAGGAAGGAAAAAAGGAAGGAAGAAAAGGGCTCTTTTGCCTGTATCCTCAGCACCTAGGACAGTACCTGGAACATCAGAGGCATTTAATAAATGCTTGAATAAATGACTTTCCTTCCCTCCCCACCCTGCCACTAGACTCTAAGCTACTTGAGGTCTGGGATTAGTGCTTCCTTGTTATCATTGTATTTCTTCTGCCTCATCTTTTCCCCTTTAATAAATATGTGTTGAATAGGAAGACCTAGGAGGTCGCTAAGATTGCTAAAAAATAAAGCTAAGTTGACTTAGAGTTTAAAGTTCCAGGGGGCCTGCTCTGTGGATAAGCCAGCAATACAGAGAAAGCTCCTTGTCATGGTGAGTTGGTCTCTGAGGACAGTGGGGTCTGAGCCCAAGGGAAACCTCGCTTTTGGGGGGTTTTGTTTTTATTTTCAAACCCTTACCCACCATCTTAGAATCAATACTGTGTATTGGTTCCAAAGCAGAAGAGTGATAAGGGAGAGGCAGTGGGGCTTAAGTGACTTGCCCAGGGTCACCCAGCTAGGAATGTTCTAGTGTCTGAGGCCAGAATTGAACCCAGGACCTCCTGTCTCTAGGCTTGGCTCTCAATCCATTGAGACACCCAGCTACCCCCTGAAATCTAGTGTTTAATAATTGGGGCTTGTAGAATCCAGAGGTCTTGGGTCCAATTTCTGTTGGCATTATCCAACCACAGAAAAACACACACAAACTCTAAACATATGGTGCTGGTCACAAATGAGGCCGGGGAGAAGTAAGGATGGTTCACTAAACCATATCTCCACAGCTAGGAAGAAAACAACTCATTTCAAAGCTCCCATCCTCCCTAGGGAGGGATATGGTGCCATCTTCATACATCTCAGGCAAGAAGAGGCAGTGAGACCCAATGGAAACTTTTATATTCCTGACTCTCCAGGCCACTGGGGATAATAGCATCGACCTCATCAGGCTGCCGTGGAGATCAAATAAGATTTGTACAGCATTAATATTAACTGTAAAGTATTAATAATAGATTAATAATTGTCCCATGTTAATCACAGTAGGTGCTATAGAAATGCTTATTCCCTCTTTCCCATCTTCCTACCCCCCCATAGGCCTCAGTTTTTCCTCCCACCTTCTTTGTAGAATGGGAATAATACTTATTCTTCTTTAGGTGACCTCTGAGGCAATGGAGATTCTCAGCACAAACTGTAGAATGTTGGGTTTAGAAGGGGCCTTAGCGATCTAGTCCAACTCTCTCATTTTACACATGAAGAAACTGAGATCTGAGAAAGGGAAGTGATTTACTCAAGGTGACACTAGAAAAGGGAAACTCCATAAGGATGAAAATAATGAGGCATTTGAGGGATGGCTCAGGCTCCAGTCAGCCCTGAGAAGAGCCCCACCTCCTAATCTGGGCTCTGCCCCTGCCTGTCTTCCCTCTGGGGCTCATTTGGTTGCTTGTGAAATGATGATAATAACTGTGACCCTTCCCTGGGAGGGAGATGGGGAGAAGTCTAAGGTGGGAGGTGGGAGAGGAGAAATGATAACAAAGCCGGAGCCTTGGAGCAAATCCACAGCCTAGAAGCTCCGGAGCTCGGGCCATCTCCATTCATTCATTTTGAGTAGACCACTTCTTTGGAGGATACATTTAATTCTTTATCTTTATACTGATTTTCAGCCTCCTGAAAAGAAATTCAGAGCAGATGCAAGGCCAGAAGGAGCTTTCAACACAGGCATTTGTCGAGATGGAAATCGGTCTTACTAGGTCTGATTCTCCCTCCCATTACACATCCCCCTCCTTTCTCCATCCTTTCCTGAAGAACAAGATACAGAGGGAAAGGGAGGAATTACAGGGAGAGACAAAACGGCAGCTCCAGCAGCTTAAGCCATGTGCTTGCTGGGAAATTCTGGAGTGGGGGGAGGGAAGGTAGACAGGGTATATGTGGAGAAGAAGGACCAGTCGGAGCTTCTCCCTGGGAGGGGCACACTCTGGGACCTTCTGTGCCTATCCATTCCCTTGAGATCAAACCTGGACTATTGCTCTAGAGAGGGGGCTATGGGCTGGGAGCCTGTGGAGTCTGTAGAGATAAAACTAGCATTTGGAGGGAGAAAAATGTATTCTCCCAACCCAGTTATGATTTAAACATGGCCGTGAATGGAATAGCAATGGGCTTTTTATTTTAAGCAACGAGCGGAGAGATGAAAATAGATCAGGCATGTTGAACCAGTGCAGGTATTTGGAATCAAGGCACTGTATTTCAAACTGCATTAATATAAAAAAGAAATGTAAGGTCTCTCTCTTTAAAAATTTTTTTAAACTATTTTTTCCGAGAGCTTATTTCATTGTGAAATGTTATTCCATTGTGTCAGAGCTGGGAGGGATCTTAGAACAAAGAAGTATGAGCTGGGAGAGATATTAGAATATAGAATTTTTGAGCTGAAAGGGACCTTAAGAGATCATCCAATCTGGTAGTAACAACTCACATTTTTGCAGTGCTTGAAAGTACTTTATAAAGCACTTTCTTCCCACTTCCCTTATTTTACTGAGAGGGAAACTAAGGCCAACAGAGGGAAAATGACTTGCTCAGGATTATACTGGCAATAGGAGAGCACCAGGAAGGTGATTCATTATCACGGTTTCGCTCCTGATGCTTTACTAAGGGAGCTGCCCAGCCTTAGGGATACTTGGGGGTACAGGCAATCATATAATAATCATGTTCATTTCGGGAAGTTTTCTCTTATATAATCTGACCAATGATTACATAGCACTTCCATTATCTTATGATATGGTCTGGATACCCTTAACTTTAGCCTCCTCCCCTTCCATCCCCCTCGATGACTTCTTGAGGGAGCTTGGTCCTCCATCTTCGGAGCTCTTCTGGCTTCTTCAAAGCTCACCTGGAATGCCACTTTTCAGCCACAAGAGGCATTTCCTCCCCCCACCCCCCACTTCCCAATATTGGGACACTTTGCCCCCAGATCATTTGGTACTTATTTTCTATTTTCTTATTTACGTACACTTTATTCCCATTCCCACCTGCTGATAGAAAGGAAGCTTTAATTAAAAAGCAAGAACCGTAGGTATTGTTTTTGGATCTCCACTGTCTATTTAGCACAGTGTTTGGTACAGAGGAGGCATTTATATACTACTTGTTCAGTTAGTCAGTTAGCAAACAGTAAGTGCTCTTCGATCCCAAAATACCACTACAAGGTCTGTATCTGGGAGAGACCAAAGATGGGGCAAAGGACCTTCTTGAACAAAAATATTGATAGTAGCTCTTTTTGCGGTGGCAAAGAATAGGAAATTGATGTGCATCAATTGGGGAATGTTGAACAAATTGTGGTACATGATGATGGTGATGGAATACTGTTGTGCCACAAGAAATGAAACAGGATGATCATAAGAAACCTAGAAAGACTTATATGAACTAATGCAAAGTAAAGGGAGCAGAACCAGGAGAATGTTGTATACAGTAACAGCAATAATGTATGATCATCAACTGTGAATAACTTAATTATTCTCTGCAATGCAATGATCCAAGATGACTCAAGGGACTCACAAAAAAAGATGATCTAGGGACAGCTAGGTAGCATAGTAGATAGAGTGCCAGGTCTGGAGTCAGAAGGACCTGGGTTCAAATCTGACCTCAGACACTTCCTAGCTGTGTGACCTGGGCAAGTCACTTAACCCCAATTGCCTAGTCCTTATCCCTCTTCTGCCTGAGAATCAATACTCAATAAGACAAAAGGTAAAGGTTTGGGGGGGAAGAGAAAAAGAAAAAGGGCTATCCACCTCCATAGGAGGAACTGATGGAGTCTGAATGCAGATTAAAGCCAACTATTTTTCACTTTATTTCCTTCATGAATTTTTTTTTCTTATACAAGTGATCAATATGTATGTTCTTTCACAACATGACAAACATGGAAATATACATTGCATGATAACACATGTAGAACCTATATCATGTTATCTGCAGTCTTGAAGAGAGGGGAGAGGAGGGGAAGAAGGGTATGAACATGATTCGAAAAAAGTGAGATGATTCCTTAAAACTACATCTACACATAATTGGGAGAAATATGATTAAAAAAGGGAAACAAACAATTGGCTTATTATGTGTCGGGCACTGTGCAAAACACTGGGAATACAAATGTGAGGAAATAGCTCCTGCTTTCAAGGAGTGTACATTCATTCATCAGAGGAGACTAGAGGTAGGGGCAGTTGGTAGTTTTCCAGAGTCAGGAAGACCTTAGTTCAAATCAAGCCTCACTTACTGGCTGGGTGACCCTGGGCAAGTCATTTTACCTTTGATACCTCAGCTTCTTCTATTAAATGGGGATAATAGAGCCTACCTCTTAGGTTGTTGTGAGGATCAAGTGACTGTAGAGGGCTTAGCACAGTGCCTGCCACTTAGTAAGTGTTATATAAATGTTGTTATTCAGTCATTTCAGTGGTGTACAACTCTTCACAATCCCATTTAGGGTTTTCTTGGCAAAGATGCTAGAGTGGTTTGTCATTTTCTTTTCCAGCTCATTTTACTGATGAGGAAACTTGAGGCCAACAGGGTTAAGTGACTTGCCCAGGGTCACACAGCTACTAAGTATCTGAGGCCAAATTTGAACTCAAGTCTTATTGACTCCAGGTCTGGTACCTAACTGCATTACCAAGCTGCCCTATTAAATACTTAATAAGGGCTATATTTATAATAATAACATTAGCTAGTATTTATATGGTGTACGATTTGCAAAGGGCTTTATAAATAAATATTTAAGTTCATTCTACCAGACATACCTGGTCTCCCTCCCACCTTCATTCTCTCCCATCCCCAAGCTTTCAAATGGCACGTTGCCTCTCTCTGTTCAGGACGTAGCCCATAATGCTCATCTTCTAACAGCCTGCTTCCAAATACTGCTCCCTTTTCACATCTTCTGACTAGCAGTCGCTTCAGCATCCCTGCCTGCTGCTGCCACTCACATAGCAATTATTTATTTTAATCTTCAAAGCAATCCATGCCCCCATCCCCCACAGCTGTGACTTTGTACATTGATCTGTCTGTGTCCTGTGCATGTCTTGTCTCCTTTATCAGTCAACTAGTAGGCATTTATTATGTGCTTACTGCATGCCAGGCGCTGTGACAGCCTCTACGAATACAAAGACAAAAAAAGAAACTGGCCTTGTCCTCGAGAAACTTACCTCCTATTGGGGGAATAAAACAGATATCTATATAAGTACTACATGCAAAATACATACAAAAATGGGGGCAGCTAAGGCAGCACAAAGATAGTGAGCTAGACCTGGAGGCAGGACTTCAACATCTGGCCTCAGACATTTCCAAGCTGTGTGACCCTGGGCAAGTCACTTAACTTCAATTGCCTGGCCCTTGTCCTTCTGTCTTAGAATTGGTACTGGGACAGAAGGTAAGGTTTTAAAATATATATCACACACACACACACACACACACACACACACACGAAATGCTTTATTACATGCAAGTCCGGTCCTTGCCACTAACTGCCTGCGTGGCCCTCCCAGTCTGGGTCTCAGTTTTCTCTTCTGTAAAATGAGACATCTGGATTGGACAATCTTAAGACAGCATTGGCAAAGGTTTTCAAGCTGTCTGTGAGCCCCCAATTACCCCAAAGAGCAGGGGAGAGGCATGCAAAATATGTCCTCAGGCTCTGGGAAGAGGGGAAGGAGCAGCTCCCCGAGTGCCCCGAGTGCCGGTTCTCTGCCTGTGCCGATACTTCGCCAATGCTGATCGAGGAGGTCTCTTTCAGCTCTGATATTCCATGACATCTGCAAGCTTGGATCGTCTCACTATCTTCCTGCCTCTCTAGGGAAAGCTCATCACCAGGAAACTCGTCACCATAGAGACTGCATCAGCTTTGATACTCACTCTTCAGCAGCCACCTCAGTAGCCTCTGCCCCTCTGACTGGAAGGCTGGAGGGCGAGGCAAAAACACGTCTCCAAACTCCCGTGTAAAGACGGCTCAGAAGCCCAGGCAATTCTTCATCTCCCACCAGCTCTAATGCTGGGATCCCAACGCACCACCATCTTCCCCTGGCCCTGGGTACCCTCTCCAATCATTTTAAGCTTCTTTTTGTGTATTGCCTTTCTCTTCTAGATTGTAAACTCCTTGAGAACAGGGATTGACTTTCTGTGGCATATACGCTTTCTGGCAAATAGAAGGCATTTAATGACTGTTGAAAAACAAACACAAATCATTTGCAGGGGAAAAGTTACTAGCACTTGAGGGAGAGGGAAATAGAAAAGGCTTGTGAGAATTTATTTTTCATATACTATATTCATTTCTATATAAGGATTGTGGCTTAGGGAGAATTTCTGTGATTTCCTATGCCTGAATTCTGTGTCAGGGATTCTTAAAAAAATTTTTTGGGGGGGGCAGCTGGGTAGCTCAGTGGATTGAGAGTTAGGCCTAGAGAAGGGAGGTCCAAGGTTCAAATCCGACCTCAGACACTTCCCAGCTGTGTGACCCTGGGCAAGTCACTTGACCCCCATTGCCCACCCTTACCACTCTTCCACCAAGGAGCCAATACACAGAAGTTAAGGGTTTTTAAAAAATTGGGGGGGGGCAGCTGGATAGCTCAGTGGATCAAGAGACAGGCCTAGAGATGGGAGATCCTGGGTTTAAATCTGGCTTCAGACACTTCCTAGCTATGTGACCCTGGGCAAGTCACTTAACCCCCATTACTAGCCTTTACCACTCTTCTGCCTTGGAACCAATACACAGTATTGATTCTAAGGTGTAAAGGTAAGGGTTTAAAAAAATTTGTTTTGTCCTTGAGAATCCCAAAGAATGTCTTCCTTTGAACAAAATCTGGTTAATAGAAAGGTGAGACACGGAGTCTCTTCCTGCCTTTCCAATACCTAAGATTTGGGGATGCAGTAAGAGTTTGATGGCCCTAACTAACTAACTTGCTACCAATTAGAGAAGTCTTGGGATGTTCCAGGAGGAGTTGAGCGATGAGCTCCCAAGAACTGTTTGTAGGAACCTGGGTCCTTTCAAGAGAATCAATGAACCTGCTTAGGAAACCTTGACCAGCCAATCAAGAAATTAAAAGTAAGAAATACTGCCTCTTGAGAAGTTCAGTTGTTACAGATCTTGCAGGACAGTTAGGCGGCTCAGGAGATAGAAAGCCAGGCCTGGAGACAGGAGGGTCCTGCGTTCAAATCTGGCCACAATTCCTCATTATATGACACTCGGCAAGTCACTTAACCCAACTGCCTAGCCCCTCCCACTCTTCTGCTCTGGAACCAATACTTAGTACTGATTCTAAGACCAAAGGTAAGATTTTGTTGTGTCTTTTTTTAAAAGTCTTAAGTAGGAGGTACTGTTTGAGACGAGCTTCAAAGGAAATTAGAGATTCTAAGGCTGAGGTGAAAAACGAGAGTATTCTGGTATAGGGCACAGCCTAAGCATAGGCTTAGAGATGGGAGATGAGTGTTGGGTTTGAGGAATAGCAAAAAAGGCCAATCTAGCTGGGCTGGTATGTGAAGGAGGGAAGAAAGGTTGGAGCCAAGTTGTGAAGGGTTTTCCATCCCAAACAGAGGAATTTGTATCTGTACCTGAGCTTAACGAGTAACAGGGCCAGTCCTTTAATTTAGGAACCTCATTTTGGCAGCCGTGGGCATGATGGATAACAGAGAGGACGTGGGGCTCTCTGAGGAAACAGTCTATTGTGAGACTGGAAACTCCTTGAGGGTAGGGGCTATCTCCTCCATGGCTCCTGGACCAAGGGTTCCCCGAGAGCTGGGGCTGTGGTTCTATCTTCAGATTAGGGGTTCATTGAGGTAAAAAAAATGTTTCTCTACTCAGACCAGGGGTTCCTGGCCAGATCAGTCTTATTGGCAAAACAAGATATGGGAATGGGAATGGAATGTATACATAAAGCATTGAATAGTTAGATACTGAAAAATGTGTGGCCTTGATACTTGTGGAAGTTATCAGGGAAGACTTCTTGGAGGAAGCAGAATTTGAAATGGTCCTGGAAAGATGGGTAAGATTTGCATAAGACTGGTTGAAAGCCATGGGAGTTGGAATGAGAAGCCTTGGGTTGAGGTTCTGGTTCAATCAGCTATACAGTGATGGTAAACCTTTTAGAGACTGAGGGCCCAAACTGCACCCTCATGCCGCACATGAGCTGCCCTGATCCCAGACAGGGGAGGGAGGAAGCACTTCCATTGGGCAGCCCCCTCCAGCCCACATGCCACAGGTTCCCCAACATGGAGCTATACTATCCAGGTGTCCTTTGCTAAGTCATGAGGCCCAGAGATGGTACAGTGGATAGAGATATTTCCCTTGTAAAATGAACAGGCTAGACTAGATGATCTTTAGAGACCCATCTCCAAGTCAATCAGCAATCAGTATTGTGGGGTCTTCTATGTGCCAGCTAAGTGGCACAGTGGACCAAGAATTAGCAAGACCCAAGTTCAAATCCAGCCCCAGACACTAACTAGCCGTGTTACCCTGGGGAAGTCACTTAACCTGTTTGCCTCAGTTTCCTCCTCTCTAAAATGGGAATAATTGGGAGTAGCTACCTCCCAAGACCATTGTGGGGATCAAATAAGATAATAATTGTAAAGAACTTAGAATGGTGCCTGGCACATAGTAGGTGCTATGTAAAGGTTAGCTGCTATTATTATTTTTATAACCTTACTGAGCATTACCTTCCTTATGAACAAAATGGAATTAATGATAATACTAATGATATTTTTCTCATTTTATAGAGTTGTGGAGATTAAATGGAAAAATTCATGAAAAACCCTTGCTTACTATAAAGGGGCATATACTGGTTGACTATTACTATTGACGCGGTAGATAAAGCAATTGTTCAGTTGCTTTTTCATTGTGTTCAACCCTTCATGACCCCATTTGGGGTTTTCTTGAAAGATATACTGGAGTGGTTTGGCATTCCCTTTCTCCAGATCATTTTACAGATGAGGAAACTGAAGCAAACAGGGTGGAGTGACTTGCCCAGGATCACACAGCGAGTATGTTTCTGAGGGCAGATTGGATGGGCCTGACTCTAGGCCCGACACTCTATTCTCTGTGCTATGTGGCTGCCCCAGAATCAGAAGACCTGAGTTCTAATCCAGCCCTTCTATTTACTAGCTGTTCAATTTTGAAGTCACTTCTCTCTGGGCCTCTAGCAGCTGGGGATAAGGTTTATTATACCTACCGTGTGCACTTGCTGTGAGTTCCAGTAAGGAAATCCAGTAAGGAGATGCCAGGGGCTTTGAAACCTCATGCTTCCCTCCCTTCTAAGACCTCTCTGTCTTTTTAGCCATCAAACAAGAGGTTTGGTCTAAATGATCTCTAAGGCTCCAACCAGCTCTGAATCTCACAACCTTGTAATTATTCCTTATACTTTCTGCTCCAGAGCCAGGGCTCTGCCCATGAAAGGCAGATTGTATAACTGATTCAACCAGATTGTCTTACCACCTGGGGCACTATCTGTGGCTGAGATCTCTATTTGTACTTAGGGATTGGGTTCATTGGGCACTCCTCTCTGAGGACACCCAAGGGGGTCAGGGTCACACACCCAGGGCCCATTCTTTTCCCTTCTCCTTCCTCTCTCCATCCCTTGTAAAACTGCAAGGCCGGAAGGTGAAGGAGGAGTTGGTGGAAGTGAATCGAGCTGGCAGCCATTCCATTCGAGCCTCTGCCAGGCTGGCCTGGAGGAAGGAGGCCGAGTTTCCTTTCTTTCTGGTCTTTAGCCCCACCTAGTCCAAACAAGGACAGGCTACGGCAGCTCCAAGAATGCCTCTGAGCTGCTCTTAGCCCGTAAGGAAGAGGATGGAGAGAAGAGAGGAACCCAGACTTTAAGTGACTGAGGAAGAGACTGACCATATGTGCCTCCTGGAGCAAAGCTTCCCTCCATCCATCTTTTCACACCCCGGATATTGGGTGTATCTGTGTGTATGGGGGTGGGGGAGTGTTGAGACCATAAGATGATCAGGTGATGGGCTGAAGAATATGGGGACATTTAAGGCAGAAAAGAAATAATCTGGTCATGGCAGAGGGGTGATGAAAGAAGCTGTCTACAAGCATATGATTGTTTTGTAGAAGAGATATTAGATTTGCTCTGCTTGGGTCCCAGAGGGCAGAACTCAGAGCATTTGGGGGGGGGGGGGGAAGCCGCAGTAAGGCAGATCTAAGCCAAAGTTAGGAAAAAACTTTGTGATTCTCAGAGTTGGTCAAAAGTGGAAATGAGCTGTCTTGGTAGGTAGTGAGCTCCCTGTCCCTTTGAGGGCTGGAAGTTGTAAGGGGAAACTTGTTTAGTTACAAATTGAACAGGATGACACCTGAGGTCCCTTTTAGTTCTGAGATCTCACTTGATCAAGTACAGAAGATCTTGGTACATAACCCACTATCCTTCCCAGGCCTTTATTTCTCCATTGGTGAAGTAGAGAAAAAGACATTTCTTTGATAACCTCCTGAGGCCACAAAGCAATTTCTAAGTCTTTAAAATAATATTCCATTGGCTTACATGTCCTGAGGATCTTGAAGGTCTGCCCCTGGGGCGCTCTTTTGGGCAGACCCTACCCAGTGGGGGCAGGTCCAGGACCAGCCTGCTGTATGTCTCCCCTCTGAGGACTAGTCTAGGTTCAGACAGGTACATCACTAGGATAATTACTGGGTGATGATTTTTCGTTTTACTATAACAATTCTCAAAATAGCACCTACCAAGTTGTAGAGGGGTTGTGAATTGTGAGGGTGGTGTGAACGCCTACACCAGGCACAGATCTTGAAGTATTATTTTTATCTTCAGTCCTGAATGGCTTCGGTGCAGTTCCGCACTGAGACAGGAACGGGGATCAGGCGACTAGTGGGTGGCGCCAACCACTGAATGGCCCATCTCCATGGAGTCAGTAAGGGGTCGGGTCCGGGTATTTGGGGGATTAATGGGGAATCTTGTGGACAAACAGTGGGTGCAAGAATGACCCCTCTGGTCCTAGAAGAAGCAGGTTCTGGTCTGGGAATAGCAGGGACCCTGTGGGAGAGGGTAGCAGGGAGGCTAGATCATGGAAGAAGAGCAAAGTCTGGAGAGGATGAAGCTGGGCTGACCTGCTTCAGGGGGGCTCACAGAGCATGCCCAGATCTGTTTCAGACTCACATATGGAGAATTGCTCACAAATGTTAATAGTCAGGGGCTGGTTTGAGAAGGGGGAATCATTCACCAGCTATGGACCGTCTGATGAATTTTTCCTAAATATATAATGTCTACTTTTAAAAAAAAACAACAAACAAAAAACTCTTATCGTCTTAGAATCGATACTAAATGTCAGTTCCAAGGCAGAAGAACCTTAAGGGCTACATAACGGGGATTAAGTGACTTGCTCAGGGTCACACAGCCAGGAAGTATCTGAAGTCACATTTGAATCCAGGACCTCGCGTCTCCTGGTCTGGTTCTCTATCTACTGAGTCACCTAGCTGCCTTTCACATTACTCTTCAAAGACCTATCCCTTCTCCCCTCTGCCTTTCCTGATGCTTGGAGTTTGGGGAAATGGGATTGGCTATCTTGGAGAGAAATGGATTTCTGCTCACTGGTGGCCGTCAGGCAAAGATTGACTACCCACTTGGGTCCATGGTAGGGAGGAGGCTTTCAGGTATGTACAAGTTGTTTACCCTCTTTGGGGATCAGTTTCCTCAGCCATTAAATGAAGGCCCTGAAAGTCCTTTAAGGTCCCTCCAAACTCTAAATCCAGAATCCGCTGAGGTTTTACTTTCCCACCCTTTCGTCATCCAAATGGTCCTTACAGAAGCAGCAGGAAGTATAGCCGTCTCTTCTGAGCCCCTGGGTCGGGGGAGCAGGTGATGCCTGGTGTCCGCAGGGACCTGGCACTTGCCTCTGCTGGATGATGTCAGACAGCGGCAGAGGTGGATGGGCCTCAAGTGTATGACAATCCCACTAATGACACTCCCCATTTATAAAAGCACTTTCTGCTTCTATAGGGTTTTGGAATACATTGTTTCATCTGGATCCCCAGGGCTGGATACCCTGACCTGACCTCTGGATTTGACTGAATTCCTTGTGTTCAGTTCCAGGCCAACTCTTTGTTAAAGGGCCTGAATTTGGATCTAAAAGAAACCTTAGAAGTTATTGAGTCCAGTCTCCTTGTTTTGCAGATGAGAAAACAGGTCCAGAGAAGTTAAGTGATTTCTCAAAACTAACACAAATAGTAAATGGTAGAGACAATATTGAAACTCAGGACCCTCAATCCAGTACAGAATCACATCATTTCTGTTGAAAGCCGTTATATGTAAAAAGCCAATTGGAGAAATAGGGTCAAATTTAGGGCCTGTTATCTGGATTCCCTACGTGACCAATCCAGGCTGAGGCAGTCTTTGTGTTTGGTCCTGGTCACCTGAGCCCTGAAAAGCTCTGATACCAGCAGGTAGATTAATCCAAAAACAACTTGACCCCTCCAAGAGGCTATTAGGAGTCATTTAGAGAAACAGAGTCTGTAATAGATGTTTTATCTGGATCCCATTACAAAATCATCGGCAAGTAAAACTGCGTGTATGATTTTTCTGCACTACATGTCAGATGCAGATAGAATGGACCATCTAAGGTAAAAATCTGAGGCTCCTCTTTTGACTCATTTTTAGATCCCCACATTCTCTCAACATTCTTATTGGAAAGCTTTGAGTCCTTAACCAGACCAGCAGCTACTGAGTTAACAATTCCTCTCCTTGACAATTTCTCTCCTTGATAATTAAGAAGCCTGAAACCTAAAAAATATATTACTTAGATAAAGACTGGAGCCGGACAATTTAGTCCAGACTATCTGACCAGGTGCAGATCTGTAAATCAAGGCAGAACGCAATTAGTAAACATCTCCATGAAATTTATTTCTGCTCCCAGAAGTAAACCCTACTAATTGGTGGTTGGAATTTGGCCCTTGTCCTTGCACCCATATCTCTACTTTTTAGACTTTAATGGATTGTGTATGATTTGTAACCCCTTCACAGCTGTTACTCTTTCTTTGTGTTCTTTGTTTGAAACCAGTATAAAATAAAGTCCAAATCCCATAGCATCGGATCAGCATGGGCTAACCTCTAGTTCGGCTGTTCTCAGTTTCTTTTCCTGTCTTAGCAATCCGACGCCGTAAAACGCCACTCAGGACCCCTGCCATATAGAGCTGGTCCTCTATACATTTCAGCATTACAAGGGACCTCAGAAGCCACTTGGGTCAAGCCATACCTGAAAAAGAACTCTTTTTTTGGGTTGTTGTTGAGTTGTTTCAGTTGTGTCTACTCTTCATGACCCCATTTGGGGTTTTCTTGACAAAGATGCTGGAGTGGTTTGCTATTTCCTTCTCCAGCTCATTTTGCAGATGAAGAAACTGAGGCAAACAGGGTTAAGTGACTTGCTCAGAAGTGTCTTGAGACTGTATCTGAACTCACAAAAGAGATGAGACTTCTTGACTCCTGGCCCACCACTCTGGCTGCTGAGCCACCTAACTGCCCCTTCCTTCTGGACAGCAAAGCCAGAATTTCAACCCAGGCCCTCTGATTCCAAATTTACTTCTCTTTCCCCTGCCTCATAATGAATTTCTCCAAACTGTCTACGAATGCTAGCTCAAGCCTGAAATGTGTTGCCCAGAATCTGAATACAATAAGTCAATAGCTCCCATTTCTAGTGTTATTTATGGATGACCCCGTATTCTCCTCCCCATCACCCTGGAAAGTTGGCTGTACAAATGAGGACATTGGGGCTCCTCCTGGAAGCCTGAAGCCAGATCTTGGGATTCTAAGGCCTGTGATCTTTCTACCTCAGAAGGGTCCCCTAGTGGAGGCAGTACTCAGCAAGGCTGTGTCATCTCATACTCTTCACACCAGAATTCTATTAATGGAGCCTAAAATCACAGTAGGATTCATTCCATAACCCCCATTCTATTTTCCCAGTGCCTCGTCAAGCCACAGAGGTCACCATGGATTCTTGAAGATAAGTCAGTGGTGATCAGGTCCTGGGAGATCCCACCAAGCTAGGAAGGCTTCCCAGGGTGGGCCCATTGCCTGCTGTTTAAGGTCAGTCTAGCTCCCCTCCAGGAAATCGCCTTTCTGGGCCATGACAGTAACTCTGAAAGCCCGTCTGTCTCTTAAGGAAGGAAGGAGCTGTGATACTCTTATCAGTGAGGGCTTAGCCTTATTAATGTAATTAAAAGATTTGTCTGAAGTCATGACATAAACTCTAGTAAAGAAGGCAACAGCATATAATATATTGTAGAAAGATTTCCATAAAAATTATGTAAATTGGAAAAAAAAATCATTGGCTAGGCTTTGGTTCTCTGGAAAATCCATTCTTTCCCCACACAGCTCATTCCCTAACAAAGCTGGGCTAACAAAATGTTACCACAGAAGCAAGGGCATATGTACTTGCTCTTGAGAGGATAAAAATGAATTAGGTTTCCAGTTGTCCCTCCCCATCTTTAAATGATTTTGTATCATCTATAACTTAAATTCACATTTCTATAGTGCTATAATGTTTTCAAGGCCCATCACAAACTATGAGGTAGAAAGCTTGAATGTTCTTGTTTTCATTTTGAAGAAATAAAAACTGAGACCAAGAGAAGGCAAGTGGCTTCTAGTAGGTGGCAGAACTGGGATTTGAACCTAAATCTTCAGATTTCTTCTACTAGATGATGCTCCTTCTCACAATATTTGGGGGAGGGAGGGAACAAGGGAACATAGACCATATGCCCTGCACCATCAGGTAATCCCTGACTAAGGCACCTCTCTGGCCACCAAGCCCAAAAGATAGCTCTGATCCGAGCATATGGCTCTCACTACAACTGGGCACTTCCAGGGCTGTGTTCCACACATAATATTTCCATCAGAAGAAATCTCTCTGACTTCTTGGAGAACTTAATCCCTGAGCATCTGCTTCTCCCAGGTCTCAGGGCTTGGCCCCAGAGAAGCCAGCCTCTGCCACAGCGTCCCCAAATCAAGGGGTCCTACAGGAAGGTCTGGAATGCTTGGACCACCAGCTGTTTCTCATTCTGCCCTCGGAGTAAACACCTGTTGGAAAGGCCGAGGGGTCAAGTTCTGCCTTTGCTTCAGATACAGACCCCGCCCCATCCTTCCTTTTAGGTTGGGAAACTGATGAGGGTAAATATAGCTTCAAGTTGAGTCCACGGAGTGGGGGTGGGGAGGACTCTGCCTCCTTTTCTGGAGCATGGAAGAGAAGAAAGGAAGACAGAAGGTAAAACCAGGTCCAGATGGCTTCCCATCTTGGTTTAATGCAGCTATGAAAAAGAATATTACAATATATATCATTTGTCAAATGCACGAGTATTCATCTCAGAATGATTTCCCATCAGTAAACACCAAAGCAAGGTATAGATCACAGTAGAAAAATGGAATCTCTGCTTCCAAGTTTCTTCACAGTCTTAAAACAGAGACCCAAGGCACTTGTGGGCAAGACGGCACCTCAGTGCCCATTGTGACCCTCTCCAGGAAGGCCCAGCGCCCCCAATCTAATGATAACACAGGTTGGTCCCCAAGCTCCTCCAGAGAGCCAAGGGAACCAACTGGCCTCTGATAACAGTGGCTGGTACAAGGGGATGCTTAATAAGACTATTATTGTTCTTGTCCTGGGCTCACCCTCCTCCTGTTGATTTCCAGCTGAGGCTGTTATTGGCAAAGGCCTAGAGAAACCCCAAAAACCCAGACTTCAGTTCCTTTCTCTGTCCCCCCAGGAACAGTGTGACCCAAGGTCCACTCATTCAGCAAGTATCGTCAAAGAACTATGTGCCTAGTCCTGTGCTAATCACGGTGCCGATAAAGCGTGATCTATCCCCTTTAAGGAGCTCACAATTCGGAAATTAAAGTGCTCTGATCTCATCAAATGTCTTTGGAGAGGAATTAGGTCACAGATCATAGATTCAGAACGGAAAGGGACCTTAGAGGTCATGGAGTCCAACACCTTCACTTTACAGATGAGAAACTAAAGCCGAGGGACATGCAGTGACTTGCTCGGTGTCACAGGGCTGGTAAGCGTCTGAGGCAGGATTTCAAGGGTTAAGGAGAAGGGATAAGAGTCCCTGCAAAAGCTGCTGTCTGGAGAAGTTATCAGTTTCCATCCTTAGGGACAGACAGGACAGCGCCTGTGAGAAACTGTCTTAGAGGGGCAGCTAGGTGACACAGTGGATAGAGCTCCAGGTCTGGAATCGGGAAGAACCAGGTGCAAATCTGGCTTTATATACTTCCTAGCTATGTGACCCTGAGTAAGTCACTTAACCTCAATTGCCTAGACCTTGTCCTTCTAGTTTAGAATTGTTACTAGGACTGAAAGTAAGGATTTTTTAAAAATTGTCTTAGTTTGTTTATTAGGATAGTTCTTTCCAAAGACAAGGAGAATGAACTAGCTGATCCCTCAAAGTCCCTACATTCACTTTTGCAATGTTGCCTGTGGTCAGAGAAAACCGTGTTCTCAAATATAGGAAGGAATGCCAGATTTGAATGCAGTGATTGTGCTTCCCACTAAGTTTTCTTGGGTCACAGGTACCATGGCAGAAGAATAATCGGGGACTATGGGAGAGGACTATGGATAGTCATCTCAATAAACTAGCCTAGAGCAAATTCTGGAGGAGATTCACAGAATAAGAAAGATTATATCCAAATTGGGGGGGGGAGGGGCTCTAGAGGACAGAAATAGGATGAATGGGAGTAAATTACAAAAAGGACCATTTCAACTTAACATCAGGAAAAGCTTTCTGAAAAATGAGAGTTGTCTAAAAATGGAATAGTCTGCTTTCGGAAGCAGTGAGCGCTCCATCTCTGGAAATATTCAAGCAGAGGTTAGAAAGCCTTGTATTAAGAAGGCCGTAGAGGGAATTCTTGCATAGGGTGGAAGGATAGACCAGACAACCTCTAAATCCTTTTCTAAGTCCTCTCCAGACAGGAGCTACAAATCAGTGAGAACTTCGCCCATTCCATTAGAGAAGTCACTCTAGCAGGTGAGTAGAGAGGGTGGCTAGAGAATAAGCTCTAGGACCCTTGCCCATCCCCATCCCACCCAACTGTTCCATCTGCCCTCAAGGTATCAGGCTCCTGGATTTCACATCTGTCCATGGCTTGGCTCTGCGGGATCTCCAAGGTTCAAGTTTGAGTTTTAAATCAAATCAAAGATCAAAGTGCCCAGTCCCTTCAATCAGCAGCATGATTACCTATTCTTGTTGAGAACTGTCCTGGTGGAAGCCTTCTAACAAAAGACCAGGGATGCCCCATGAATTTGGCAGTTTGGGCTAACCCTACCCAAATGGAAAGAGAAATTTGGCTCAAGTCCCCGTTCACCAGATGGCCAATGTCTCTATAGACTGCTCAGATGGTGCGGGTCCCCAGGGGCCACAGATGGTCCAACACCTTCGATGAGGCTGTCCCACTGACTGTAATCTTCATTCAGTTCTGTGGAGTGGGAGGGAAACAGGTCAAAGATCAGTGCCATGCTGGGGGATGTAGGAAAGACCATTCATTGTACAGGACCCCCACAATCTCGCCTCCCTCTAGCGTTCCAGCCTTATCTTTTATGAGCATTTCAGCCTAAATGAACTACTGCTCACTCTCCTCTGGGGAAGGCACAATTTCTTTCCTCGCACCATCATTTCTTGTCCACGGGATGCTCCTCCTCCCCCTCTCTGCCCTGTCTCCATCTCTGCCAGCTCGTTGAATCTGATTTAAAGACCCTGTTTAAAAGAAGCTTCCCTTAATCATCCCCTCACCACCCCCTCACTGACCTCTCCCTTCTGAAATGACCTTTCTGATACCTAACAAAGACTCTTCTGTACCACCCCTATCATGTTCATTTGGACTCTGCTTTCTGTGGATCTGCCATGGCTTCCCTAGTAACTGTAAACTCCTCGAGGGCAGGAATCCCCTTTGTGGAAACTTCCCTGATACCCACTGTCTGCAGTGACCTTTCCTAGGACCCCAGATGGAAAGCCTCAGAGTTGGGAGGTGCTTGGAGATCACTAGTTCAGCCTCCTTGTTTTATGGGTGAGACTGAGGCCCAGGGATGAGGGCACACAGGTAAGTGGCAGGCTGGGATTTGAACCCAGGCTTGGACTTCTTTCTGTTCCAACAGGCTGCCCATGCCCTTCTCCTCTTTCATCTCAGGTGGTGCACTGTTTGCACCAAGATGAAAGACAAAGGTTTTTTGTTTTTTTTAACGGATGCATAAACAACTTGAAAGACCTTATAAACGCAATAACCATCTATGATTCCAGAGGACTAAGGAGAAAACATTCTACCATCTCTTGCTAGAGAGATGATAGACTCAAGAGGTAGAATAAAATACGTATTTTTGCACTCAGGTAATTTGTTTGCTTAATTACGCATATTTTTTAAAAATCCTTACTTTCTGTCTTAGTACCAACTCTAAGACAGAAGGGCAAGAACTAGGCAAATAGGGTTAAGTGAGTTACTCAGGGCCATAAGAACTTGGGCATTGTCAAGTCAGATTAGAATCCAGATACTCCCAACTCTAGACCTTTTTGTTATACTTTGTTTTTGTTTTTCTAATGGGGGTGTGAGGCAGCTGCACAATGAAGGGGGTGCCACGAGGCACCCTGACCAGGGTAACCATCACAGCTGACACTGGTAAAGTGCTCTGTGGTGTTCTCTTCTCGGGACAGTCTGCCGTACCTATGCTCGGTGACAAGGGACGGCTCTGCTGGGGGAAGGACAAACAAAGGTTGGCTGCCTAGACCCTCGCTTTCTGGCTTTGTCTCATACTCAACGTGTTGGTCCAATCATCTATCAGGGAGGGTCATTAAAGGCAGGAGGAGGTCCACATTAAAGCAAGGTAGGTATGCCTGCTTTGTATGAAGGCCAAAGAAGGAGATGATGATAAATCGTAATATGGTGATGTTGTTGCATATGATGGGCTCTACGACAATGTTATGCAAATATTCATATACGTTATACAGCGTATGTACTAGTCACATATAATATATCAATACAATTATATCAATAATGTACTATTACTATTATTCACATTTATGTACAACTGCAGGGTTGAGAAAGGATTTTCCTCATAACAACCCTGTATATCTGGCAGATGCATTTGGAATGTTAATATTACTGTGCCCATTTTCATAGAGAAAATGAAGGCCCAGACAGACAAAACTGACTGCCCAGGATCACACAGCTAGTATCAAAGAAAAGACTGGAAAACAGGTCTTTTGACTCTTAAAGATTGGTGTACTTGCTATTACAATGCAGGGCTACAAGTGGAATGTGAATCACTGTTAGAAGAAAAAGAAATCGAGGGGCAGAGAGGTAGCACAGTGGATACAATGCCAGCCTGGAGTCTGGAGGACTTGGGGTTCAAATCTGGCCTCAGACACATCCTAGCTGTGTGACCCTGGTCAAGTCACTTAACCCCAATTGCCTTGCCCTTCTTTCTTAGACTTGTTATTGGTAGAGAAAGTGAGAGTTTTTTTTAAAAAGAAAGGAAGAAATTGAGTAGAATACTGGGATTCTGGCACATCAGTGGCACCAGTCTAGGGCCCCTCAGGCACTAAAGGAAGCAGGAGAGATCTTGACTTCTTTGGAAGACCATTTTGGATACCCTTGACTGATGGAGAAGGCAGCCCCTGCTCTTAGGGAGCTCCCAGGCTGAGAGATGGGGGACAGGATAAATATCTTCAAGGCTAACTTACATGACAAGAAGATGGAGAAACAAGCTCGATCAACACAGATCACTACACGAGGAGGCCACCTTCAGGAATGGAGGTCCTGGTGTTCAGGGTGGGGCATGAAACTTGAAAGATCACATCCCTCTCCCGGGGGCCAAAGGACCTACTCTCTGAGCCTGTTTTTCTAGAAGTACTCTGCACACTCCCTCACCTAATCACCTAGAACACACTTGACTTTTCCTTTCATACAACCATAATTTCAATGAGAAGAACAAGTGATTAAATCACATTTACCCTTTGACCCAGCTGATACTACCATTAGACTTATAAGTCAGCGAGAAAGGTCCCATATGAAAAACAATAATGATGGTTATAGCCAAGAACTGGGTGGAAAGCTGAGTGCCCATTGACTGGGAAGTGGTTGAATAAGTGACAGTATATGAACGTAAGCATGCATTACTATGGGGCAGTTAGGTGGCTTAGTGGATAGAGGGCAAGACCTAGAGTTGGGAGGTCCTGGGTTCAAATCTGGCATCACACATTTCCTAGCTGTGTGACCCTGGGCAAGTCACAATCTCAGTTTCTATATTTGTATCAATTCTAAGACAGATGGTAAGGACTTTAAAAAAAAAAAAAAGTATTAGCATGTCTTAAGAAACAAAAAAATACCAGGAATCTGAAGAAATTTAGGAGCTTATACATGAACCAATACAGAAGCAAATGAACAAGCCCATGTGGACCACAGTAATGTGAGGGAAAGGGACAGTGACGGGGCTCTAGGGCTCTCTAGTCATTGCTGAAACACATATATCCCTCCCACATTGTGGCAGAGAGGTGTAGACTACACATGCAGAACGAAGCACACATTTTTACAGACATGGTCAACATGTGATTTTTGTGTGACTATACTTCTTTGTTAAAAGGTAGGGTTGTGTGTGTGTGTGTGTGTGTGTGTGTGTGTGTGTGTGTGTGTGTGTTTGGTTTAGAAGTGAAAAGATTACCAATTCTTTAAAAGAAAAAAAAAGACTCATAATTCCTTGACATGAATTCTCCCTATGCCAACACAAACTGCATACCATCCCACAATACCTTATGGAACATAAGATGTTGTGGCTAAAAGAAGTCATCACCTGGTGAGCAACCCGCTGGTGATGAATCAGCTTCTGCTCCAAGCCAAGTGGCCCTAAGAGGACTGAAGCTCATGATCTAGGCTTTTCAACGTGGTGAGACCCAAAGAAGCTTTTGTTCTGTTAGAATGGCCTTAAGGAACCCAGGATGAGCTCCACCCCAAGGTGAGACAGTGGGTAGTAAAGTGTTTGCCCAGTGTCGCAAAGCATGTCAGTAGAAGAGGTGAGGCTTGAACCTGGGGAACCTAACTTTTAGTTTCACATTCTTTCTACTACATTCATGCCACTTCTAATCATATTTTCCTTTTTTTCAAAAAAATCTCTGATTTCCAAGTTCTTTCAACATAGATCAGTACCTGCTGTACTGTACAGTACCAAGTACTTTGGCCCTCCAGGTGCCCCTCACCATTCCTCCAGAAAGCAACTCCCCATCCCTCTTGTAGCCCCTTCACAACTCCCTTACCAAGGTGTTTCTGTAGGAATGCCAGCATGGCCTGTACCACAATCTCCTGACCCTTGTATGGGTCCAGCTTCCCTCGGGTTTGGGTAGAGAAGAATTTACCAAGCAGATTTCCATTCACAAATGTGAAATCACTTTGACTCTGATGAACAGAACCACTAAAAGGGAAGAAAAACAAACAATTGCTTTAGAGAAATGATATGTCACAGAATTACAGAAGGTAGGGGCCGGAATCCAGAGCCCGTAGGGAATAGAACATTAAATCTGGAGGAGTTTTAGAATGGAGGTATTAAACTGCCAGGCCAAAAGTAGAACCAGACTAAAATATAATTGGGAAATGTTTAATGAAATAAATAAAAATACAACATAAAGTTGTACTTTTCTAAATCAATAGATAGCATAATCCATTTCTACTTGAATTTGGAAGTCATTCTGTTCTTTTAACATCTAGGTCCAAAGTTGACTTCAGCACAGCTGGGCCTAAAACCCAAATCCTAGTCCAATGTTCTTTCTGTCATATCATTCCGGGTCCAATATAGAATTTTATATAAAACCTAAGTGTTCTAGGAGACTCCCAGATGGCTCATTCCATTAGGAGATGGATCCAAACATTTTCTGGGAAATCCCAGGAAAATGAGGGACCCAGAGAGCTGCTTTGAGAATGGGTAGAATGACTTGGCATTCTATAGAGAGACACTCACAGGATGGTTATGATCTTGGTTTCGTTGTGACGGGCACAGATTTTCTTCATTCGGCTGATGCTCTCAGCTGTCTGGAAGTTCTCGGTATTGATGAAGAATATAGGGCCTCGGGCCTTGGGGTAGAAGTTGTGTTCCAGGGGAAACATCCAGGCATCCAAAGCTATTGCACATCTAGAATGAGAGCACATGTCTAGAAATGGTAGCTAGCTGTTCTGGAATCCAGAGCTACAAGACAGCAGTTGTAGGACTTGCCTTTTACAGATTAGGAGCAAACTATAGTTGAGTGACTATCTTCAATTTCTTTTTTTTTTTTTTAAACCCTTGTACTTCAGTGTATTGTCTCTCATAGGTGGAAGATTGGTAAGGGTGGGCAATGGGGGTCAAGTGACTTGCCCAGGGTCACACAGCTGGGAAGTGGCTGAGGCCCAACTTGAACCTAGGACCTCCTGTTTCTAGGCCTGACTCTCACTCCACTGAGCTACCCAGCTGCCCCCTATCTTCAATTTCAATCCAAACTTCCCTACTAGAATGTAGGCTCCTTGAAGGTAAGACCGAAAGGGCCCTTTCCTCTGGATCTGTCACACAGACTATGCTCAACATAGCTTGGGGACTAAGTCACATGCCACATGCAATGGCATCTCTAAGCCACCAAGAACCAAGGAAGGCTAACCAAGAAAGTCCTCCATCTCAAAAGGAAGGGATAAAAGAGGTCTAAGAAGAAGAAATTATCCAGAACTCCTAAGAATATCTTACAGAATTCAGATCTCTCATTTCTACTATGGGCCCTTCTAAATCCTGGCTCCAGGTCTTCACTGATAGAGCTTATGACCATAGTGGGAAGCTGAGTAGCTCAGTGGATTGAGAGACAGGCCTAGATGGGAGGTCCTAAGTTCAAATCTGACCCTTCCTGGCTGTGTGACCCTGGGCAAGTCACTTAACCCCCCATTACCTAGCCCTTACCACTCTTCTGCCTTGGAACCAATACCTACTACTGTTTCTAAGGGGGAAGGTAAGGGTTAAAAAAACAAATTGATAAACTCACCGAAACCGGGTATCCTTGGTCAGGGCTAGAATGGCTGTTGCCCCTCCAAATGAGTGTCCCATCACTGCCACCCTACTTAGGTCAATGCTGCCCTGAGAACAGGAAGAAATGCCTTAGCATTTGTGTTCCTTCTCCCAAGTATTTGGGGAGAAGAAATAAGAGAGGAGGCAGTATTGGTCATAGGCACAGAAGTGGGAAGGTATTTCAACAAACATCCAGTGCAACCTATACCTGAATGGTAATCACCTTCACTACACTCACAACAAGTGACAACAGTGCACTCCCACTTACTATTCTGTGATGGAGATATCACTTACTAATTCTCCAAAGCAGCCCATTCTGCTTCTTCACAGGAGTTAGAAATTCCTGACCAGTGGAGGGCAGAGGCTCAAAGCCCTCTAGAGCCTTATATGAAGAATTCCTTGGAGGCTCAGTGTCTTCTTCATCAGACTAGGGTTCCTCCAGGGCAGGAAGATGAGTTCATCAGTTTCCCCACAGGGTAACTAGACAGGCCCTCCCTAGGCAGGGCTAGGGGGTGGTGTGGGGTGACTGGCACATGAATAAAACTGGGAATGGAGTGGCTCTTCTGTTTCTGAGTCTACTTGTCTTGTAGGACTGTGGCTGGCTGGTAAGAAGTCAAGTTGGTTGCCCAGTCCATCCCATAAACTCCACTCACCTAATGACCCAGAAATCTCCTCACCAAAATCCCAGACATCTGTCATGCAGGTTCTGCAGGAGGATTTCTAGTGATGGAGAAATCACTGCTTCCTAAAACTGTTCATTCTACTTTTAGGCAATTCTAATTGTTATTAAGTTTTTCCTTACATTGAGAGATTATCTCTAAGGGCAGTATATGGTAGGGGGATGACACTGGTCCTACTAGACCTAGAAGGGAAGACTAGGGACAACAGAGAGAAGTAATAAGAAAGCAGATTAGTTCAAGGAGGCACTGAAAATTCTATTTTCCTCTTTCATTCTTGGCACAGACTTCACTCCAAACCTTTCTCTCTCTTCCTTAAATCTCTAGCTAGAGCCCTTTTTCTCACTCTTAAGAGTTTTGAGGCACATGATCAGACTTCTAATTTATGAAGAGAAATTAGGGTTATCTGACATCCTTAAAATCCCCTCTTTAATTCCTCAAAATTTATCAATATCATCCACTCACTCTCTTCCTTCCCCTCCTGCTAATAAAAATGGTGTCTCTACCTAAAATGAATTCCTCTACTTCTATCATTATACATTCTTGCCTACCTTCTCAAAGACTTTGCTTCATCAGTAATTCTCTTTATTATGTACCTTTAAGCATTCTTCCCTGGATCCTTCCCATTTGTGGACATATACCTTGCATTTTTTTTAAACCCTTAACTTCTGTGTATTGGCTCCTTGGTGGAAGAGTGGTAAGGGTGGGCAATGGGGGTCAAGTGACTTGCCCAGGGTCATATAGCTGGGAAGTGTCTGAGGCCAGATTTGAACCTAGGACCTCCCATCTCTAGGCCTGACTCTCAAACCACTGAGCTACCCAATTTTTTTTTGAGTCCTTATCCTCCTAGACCTCTCCATGGCACACAATTATTCCTTCTGACCACTCCTTTGGCTTGAGAAGTGCCACACTCCTCGGCTGTCCTTCTACCTCTCTAACCACACCTTTTCTATTTTCTCATCTTCTTCCTGACCCTCTGAAAAGTGGCCACTTCCCAAATTTCTGCACAACCCATCCTTCTCTTCTCTCTGCACTATGGCATACATTCTCACAACTTTCAACTATCACGTCTATGCAAACGACCCCCAAACCTTTAGGTCTGAGCTTGAGTTTTCTTCTGAAACAGACAGACTATCTCTATTTGGATGTTCCACCAGCATCTCAAACTCAGCAGGTCTAAAACAAGCTCATTCTATTTTTGGTTACTCATCAGCCTTCCATGTTCAGAAGCTTTACGTCATGGTTGCCTCTTCTCTATCCCTCATTTCTTATACTCAGTCAGTTGTCAAATTTACTTCCATAATGCTCTCTGACATCTGCCTCTTACCTCGACTCTGTAATCGATTTCTTCTGCCATCACCTTGGTACAGGCCCTCATGGCCACCTACATACAATACTGGAATATCTCCCTGCCTCTCCTTTCTCCAATCTCACCTTCATGGTGCTAGGATGAGCTAGTCAAAGCCCTTCCTTGCTCAAAGACCTTTGAGGCTCCCCATTTCCCTTGGATTAGTCGAGTACTCAGGGTCTTGACAGTCTAGTCTCCCTCTACTTTTCTGAGCTGACCTCACATTAACTCTTTTCATGTACCATACCTTTCTGCCAGACTAGACTGTTACTCTGCTCAGTGAACATGCCCTGCACAAGATCATATAAACGCTCAGTACAGAGCCTGACACACAGCAGGTGCTCTCTAAATGCCAGTTCCCTTCTCTCCACTCTCCCACTTTTGCTCATGCTACTCCTGAGGTTTCCTAATTTTCTAAGTTTTATTTAAAAAAAAAAAAACAACAACAAAAAAAGCCCTTACCTTCTGTCTTAGAATTGATATGAAGTATCAGTTCCAAGGCAGAAGAGTGGAAAGGGCTAGGCAATGGGGGTTATGTGACTTGCCCAAGATCATACAGCTAGGCAGTATCTGAGGCCAGATTTGAACCCAGGACCTCCTGTCTCTAGGCCTGGCTATCTACTGGGTTACTGAGCTGCCCCTTCCCTACATTTCTGAAGTCCTTCCCCTTATCACCTACTGATTCATACATATCCTTTAAAGCCCATCCAAAGGCCATAACTTTGACAAGCTCTGCCCCCAACACACAGCTCTTCCTCCTCCATGTTCAGACACAGACACACACACCTCTGCCTCTAGAGAATGAGGAGAAGTCCTTAACTAAGCCAGAAGCAAAGGCTCTAGGGGCCTCTGGCTATTACCATTTCCCTCAAATATCCTTAATCTGTAGTTTGTCTGTCCCCTTCATTACACTTAACATATAATAATACTGTGGTTGTCTGTATTTGTGCTTTATCTTTCTAACAGGCCAGGAGCTCCCTGAAAACTGGGTCTATGTCATATTTAAACTCTGTACCTACCTAGGTACTAAGCACAATCCTCTGCACTCAGCTGGTGTTTAGTAAATGTTTGCTGAATGGCTGAGGAATCAAGTTTCGAATCAAATTTTAATTAGTGCTCTCCAAAAAAGGGCCTGGCCTGCTTTGTGAGGTAGAGAATGCCCCATTGCTGGAGGTCCACCAGTGGGGCCTGCATGGTCATTTGCTGGATGAGTACAGAAAGGGGCCCATTCCATTCCCAGTTGTACTGGATATCTGTATAAATGGAAATTTTGAACCTTGGACTTCATCCCCCATAAGTCCCTTAGTTTTCCCAAAATTCCCTTTAATCTCTCCTGCGCCTCCATGTTTGCTGGTCACATTATTGTTTTATGGTTGGCTGCAATTCCTTCCTCTTTCTCTTTGGTTTCTGGGAGCGAGCTGGTTAGTACCTTTTAGTTAGTTAGTTTATTATTAATAAAATATTTATAAATATAATATTTCATATTTTGCATATTAATTTTAATCTCCACAAGATCTCGAGTTCCTTCCAGCTCTGAGATTCTAGGTATTGCTTTTCATAGCATCTAGTACATGGTAGGTGCTTAATAAATGCTTGTTGTCTCAATACGGCATGTCTTTTTAGAGGAGTTCAGGCCAGTGACTTTAAGAGGAATAGACAGAAAGGACCCCAAGACCAAATATACTTTCCAGGATGAGAACCGGCCCTGGTGCAAATGGAAAGCCATTGTACCTTCAGGGTCTTCAGATCCAACCCGCCAGGCAGGATGTTGGAGACTTTCTGGCCTGTGGTGATGTCCTGCAGGATCCTTAAAACCCGAACACATTCATTGGCTCGCTGATGCACCTGCAATGAACATTCTCCATGGTGAGGCCCATCATAGAATGTTCCTCCCCATACTGAAGTCATTGGCTTGATTCTCAGAAGCCCGAGAAAGCTGAGGCTTTGGGTATGAGTAGCCAGTGGGGTTCAGAGTAATTGTCCAGGAATCAAAAGCATGAATTAAAGTCCTGGTTCTGATTTTATTCCCTAAGTATTTTGACTTCCCTCAGTTTCTGCTTCCTTATCTTTTCTGTCTTAAGGGTTGTTGGGAAGCACTCAGAAACCTTCAAGGGCTCTGGACATGTTAGTTATCCATATTACCCAAAGACATCTATTTGGAGGAAAAGTCACACAGGGCCCAGGGAGAGCCTGAAATCTACTGGGAAGAGTTTTCCTAAATCAGTATGTGGCCCAGAGGGATCCTTACGTTGGGGTTTGGGGGCCCTGTTCCTACTGGGAGTTTGACACTTTTGAGTCAGGATGTCTCTCACGTTCCTGCTCTCGGGGAGGAACTTACGTTCTGCCAGGGGATACGAAATGTACAGAAATAAGCAGAGTAGAAGATAAACTGAAGGAGAGACAACACTAAGTGGGATAATCAGAGAAGATCTCACAGAGCCAGAGACTTCCCAGGATGTTAAAGGAGGCCTTGAAGAAAGTCAAGGATTCTGAGAGAAGGGGAGAAAGGAGGTCGTGCATGAGGTGGAAGCCCAGAGATGGAGAGCTTAAAGACAACCACTCATCTCTTTAGGCTCTGCCCAGGGTCAGGAGGAGCAGACCTAAAGATAAGGCGGTAGCCAGGTTGTGACAGGACTTAAATGTCAGGCTGAGGGATCAATTACAAAGTGAAAAAAAGGTAGAAGGGGCAGAAGTTGTCGGCCTAGATTTACATTTTGCCTAGAGACTGGGAACTGCTTTCTTTTCCTTTTTCTTTTTTAAAAAATTCTTACCTTCCATCTTGGAGTCAATACTGTGTATTGGCTCCAAGGCAGAAGAGTGGTAAGGGTAGGCAATGGGGGTCAAGTGACTTGCCCGGGTCACACAGCTGGGAAGTGTCTGAGGCCAGATTTGAACCCAGGACCTCTTGTCTCTAGGCCTGGTTCTCAATCGACTGTGTGAACTGCTTTCTGAAGGTCCTGGAGCAGAGGAGGGATGGGGTCATACATTAGTTGGTTATTTTCTTGGCCTTAGGCACTTCTTAGCTGTGTGACGCTGGGCAACTCACTTAACTCTGTGTAGAAGTAGACTGAAGAGGGCAGGAATGGTAGCAAGGGGAACAATGGGGAGGTTTCTGCCACAGTAGGCAAGAGGTAATAAGACCTAAATGAGGGGAATGGGGAGGGAGTAAAGAGAAAGCGTCTGATGTGAGAAATGTTGAAGAGGTAGAATCAAATGCAGTTGCCATATTCTAACTGGCAACATGTTTTTATCTGCATACGTGCCTGAGCAAAGCGACTTGGCAGGTCTCTGAGCACAGACGGCCTCCCATCCCCACCCCCTCTCGTGCTGGAACAGGCCTGGGCTTTGGCCCTCAGGATGTGACTGCTGGGCTGCGCTCCCTGGGGAGGGCATGGAGGCATTCTGTGCTTTAACACCAAGGGGAACTGAGTGCCCACTGGAGAACGGGCGGGAATTTGAGAGGAAAGGAGGGGAAGAGAAGACATTCTGGGATCAGCTTCTTAGCACACAAGGAAGGTCCTTCGGTACTAAAAATGAGTGTGTGGTTTGAGGAGGAGAGCAAAGCTTTCACAATCCACCCGCCTCCCCCCAAACCACCACAGATCCTCTTCTCCAGGTGCCCTAACAGGTTTTTTGTTGTTGTTGCTGCTGCACATATTTAAATGCACACTTTTGAGGGCAAGAAAGGTTTCATTTCTTGCCACTGTATTCCTAGCACCTCACACCGGAGATGGAAGATGTTAAATATTTTTTTTTAAAACCCTTACCTTCTATCTCAGAATCTGTATTAGTTCCAAAGCAGAAGAGCAGTAAGGGCTAGGCAGTGGGGGTTAAGTGACTTGCCCAGGGTCACACAGCTAGGAAGTGTCTGAGGTCGCATTTGAACCCAAGACTTCCCATGTCTCCAGGCCTGGCTTTATTGCCTGAGCTGCCCTGAAGACTTTAAGTATTCATAAATGCTTGCTGACTGAGGGAATGACACCCCTTCACTGGCTCCTGGGCTTGCTACTCCTGGATCTCCCCATTCGACTCTTCCTGCCTTCCTGCTGTCTCCATTCCTTCTACTTCCCTTGGAACCCTCCAGGCCTGCCAGGCAGGAGGCCAAAGTGAGAGGCTGGGCCAGTGGCAGCGGGGGGTTCCCAGAAGAGGCCCAGATAAGGAGGCTCCGCTTTAGTCTGCATTTCAGATAAAGCATGCTCTGAAGAACGAGAGCCCGAGAGGCTGTGGGGTGGTTTTTTCTGTTACGTAACTCATCAGGGTCTATCACGGGCTGAGCCGGGCCGGCTGAGGCGAGCCTGGAGAAGAGGACGGATGGAGAGGCTGTGGGGGCTGCTCAGGGCCCCGGGAGCCAGGCTCCATCCCTGAAGGCCTGAGGACCAAGCACGGTCATTTGTTACTTTTTAGTTTTGAGTCAGTTAGTTGTTAGTTTTTGCGGATATAAACGAATGTGTTAAAATGTATAAACCAGTACAGATGAGGGTGACTAAAAATAACTTTGGCATCACTTGAAGAGAAAGTATCAACTTTACATTGCTGGAAAATAGCGATGCATATGTAGATCGTGCCTATGCGCACATGTACACGTGTACTACATGCATGTGTGTGCACATTCAAGTCTGTGGCATGTGCACGTGTGTAGAGGTGCCCACATGTGCACGTGTTCGGTGTGCGTGGACTATACCGATGTGGGGCCTTCAAACACGTCCGTTCTGTGTGTCCCAATTCTTCTCCCTAAAGAGCGCGACGCCTGGTCCGGGCCACCTCTCAGGGATGCCCAGAGGAGACGATTCTTACCTCCCAGGAAGGCTCCTGCCCCGGGCATGCTGCCTGCTCTGGGAACACAAACCCACTTGGCTGTAAACTTGAGCAAAACAGAACCAGGAAAGGGCAGCTGGATGGCCCACTGAATGGAGGGCCGGGCCTAGAGACAGAGGCCCTGGGTTCCAACAGGGCCTCACTCATTTCCTAGCTGTGTGACCCTGGGCGAGTCATTTAACCCCCACTGCCTAGCCCTGACCACTCTTCTGTTTTGGAACTGACACTGCATATTGATTCTCAGGCAGAAAATGAGGGTTTGCCAGTGGAATTGCGCATCAGCTAAGAGGGGTTGGGGGGGTTGGGGAGAGGGAAAGAACATGAAGTATGTAACGATGGGAAAATAGTCTCAATAAAACCTTAAAAAAATGTAAGGAGAAAGGTAAAGTGTGTTGGCAAGTCAAGTGTTCATGGTTTTCAGATGAATTGTTGCCTGCCGTGTGTGTAGCTCACTGACTGCGGATGGGAAGGGTAAAAGGAAAAAGGCCCGAGTTCAAATCAGGTTCAAACCCTAACGCGGCCACTTCCCCGGGAGGCGATGTGGGGCGGGACGCTTCCCTGCGAGCTTCAGCTTCCTCTCCTTGTAAAAGAAGGATAATAATACTTGCACTATCTCACGGGTTTACTGAGAGGTGAGAGCTCTGAGAATATGCAAGTCCTGGAGAAATGAGAATGAAGAGAAAACCACAAGGATGAGATTTCTGTTCTTTTTTTTAAAACCTTACATTCAGTCTTGGAGTCAATACTGTGTGTTGGCTCCAAAGCAGAAGAGTGGTAAGGGTGGGAAATGGGGGTCAAGTGACTTGCCCAGGGTCACACAGCTGGGAAGTGGCTGAGGCCAGATTTGAATCTAGGACTTCTTGTCTCTAGGCCTGGCTCTCCATCTACTGAGCCGCCCAGCTGCCCCCAATCCAGGCTCCCCAAAGTCTTTCTGTTACTGATCTCCTCCACCATCCCGAGGAGCCACCTCAGACTCCCTGGAGTAGAACATCTGGGTGGGTGAGGGGGAGTCGGGCCTGCGTCGGCCCTGACCCTCCCTTCACCAGCACAAACTCACCTGGGGGTTACGAATCCGGAATTCCTTCTCCCCTTCCTCTACCCTCCTGTAGGCGATCCACTCCTCCTCCAGGGACCCAGTTTGGGGGCAGCTGTCCCCCTTTGTATGCTTGTAGAAGTAAGTGGCCGAGGCAGAGTGGTCCCTTGAAAGACATAGGGCCGTCTGGAGGAAGGCGAGGGGAAGACACAAGGCACTCTTCGGCCCCACTCTCCCCCGGCTCCAGCCCCTCCTAAGGTCTTGGCTGGACAAGGGCAGTTTTCAGAGCCACCCCCTCTCCCCGGGGACCGTTCCTCACCTGTGTTCTGGTACAGCCACCACGAAGCCCCGGGAAGCCAGCTCCATGCAAAAGGCGGAGTACAGTGTCCTAGGGACCCAGGAAGGGACAGACAGGCTGGTCAGGGGACAGACCTCCGCGGGGTCTTTTGCTTCCAGGCTCCCTCTTGCCGCTCATAATACCTGTCCCCTTTCTCCCATTTAAATTCCTGCTCAAGATCCCCTTCTTCAGGAAGCTCCGAGGAACTCGCCATCATAGCACACTCTCCAGCCCAGGCCCCTTCCTTTCCTCCTTGGCACTCTGGCATGGTTTTATGTTTGCGGATAACAGAGGATCGGCATCTCAGAGCAGGGACTTGTCCCAGAGTTCCATCAACCTCCCCGGGAATCCCCTCGATCATATCCCGGGTCTTCTATGGTCTGTGAACTCCTCGAGGGCTGGCACCTTGTGAAGATGGGCCCCTCTCTAGGCTCTCTGACAGAGAAAGGCTTCTCTTCTCTCCTGCTTCCCATTCTCAGGATTTCAGGCTGCCCGGCTGTTCTTTCTGCCTCCGGGGACCTTTTCCCTACACCATCTCACATCCTTAGAGGCACATTTTCTGTATATCTCAGTGAATACCGAGGCATTAGAGGGGAAGGTATGTGAGCTAAGGAAAGGGTCAGGGTCACTCCAGAAAGGCTTCCCAGAGAAGGAACTTGAGTGGAGGGGAATCTTAGTTTAACAGTTGACCAGGGCACTGGATGTGCAGTCAAGAGACGGATTTTGAGCCTTTGTACTACTTATTTTTCCTCATCTATAAAATGGGAATAATGACATTTACATTGCAGTACCTGCCTTATGAGGTTATGAGCAAAGTGCTTTGTAAAGTACAGATCGTGACGGAACGTTAGCCAATTCAGATAGTAACAGGGTAGGATAGCCAGTGGACAGAAACTCCTGTCTCTCTCTTTGGCCACTGCCCTTTGACAGCTAATATCTAGGGCAAGACATGGCAGAAACAGAGAAGGGCTCTCACCTGAAGGCTCCCAAGCCATGAGAGAAGATGATCAGTGGATACCCAGAGCCCCGGGGTTTAAAGTGGCCATTCCAGCTGATGGGTAGGCGGTAGGACCCTAGGAGAGACGTGGTAAATGGAGCTTTGGGGCCTGAATGAACATGGGTGGGAGCCATCACCCCCTGCCCCCAGCCCCCAGCCAGCAGAGGTGCTAATGGCCTGTATCATCACCATCTTACTGTCTCTTGGGGAGGGTGAGACTAGTACAAGGAGGAGATCAAACTAGAAAGGCAGGGTTGAGATAGAGAAGGGGGAGGGGGTGTTGCTGAGAAAATACCCAGGTTATTAAAATTTCTAGAGGGCAGGGCTTCTAGGGATAGAAAATGTTACATAGGAAGGGAAAATAGGGGAGCGGAACATGTCAGCTACCTTGTTAGCCCACTGCAAAAATGCAGTGGGTTCAACCCCATTCTTTGTTCCCTGGGACAATCCAATCCCCGCTTGCTTTGTAGGCTCTGTTCCTTTCACCCCAAAAGTTGTCCTGCCTCTTTAGGGCCTTCTCCAGGAGCAGAGAAGGGAAAGAAGCAGAAGATCAGTCCTACCCTTACCCATAGCTACGTTGAACAGCATTCCCCCCCAGCGCTTATTGATGTGTAGAAAGTCAGCCAGGCCAACAAAGTATTCATATCGGGGGATCCACAGGGGCTGCTCAACTTCCCCCTCTGGTTCTTGGCAGGGGTAGAAGAGGCGGAAGAAGCTCCCCTGTTGAAGATAAGAAGGCAACGGCTGCTCAGGACAGGCCACCTCCCTGCCTCCCTAAAGCCCAAGTCCTAGCAATATGGAGAATGTGGCCCAGTGTACACAAGGATGTGGCTTTTGCTGCTCGATCACAAGAAAAAAGCAACACATTTATCTTATATAGCAATAGATAGCAGAGCTAGCAGAAGCTGTGCCCATGGTAAGGGAGAAATCAGAGTGAGAGAAAAAGAAGTGGAAATGATAAGAGACAGAAAAGAGAAGAAAGCAAGAAGAAGCTAGACACAGAGAGGGAGGAGGGGATAGAGGACAGGACAGTGGAAGGGATTATACCAAGAGATGCAGGAAAGATTTCTTCCCTTCTGGAGAAATGGGGAGCCACAGCATATCAACACTGACCTCAGAGGGGCCAACCTGACTTTCAAGAGTCATACAGATGGACGATGCAGCCTAACCTATAATCAATCTGTTCCTCCATTTTTAGAAGCAGCTAAAGCTGAGATCAGAGAACTTTCTCATTAGGGCATCTGTTACCCCCTGCCCCCCACAAGGGTTGATGGACCTGAAAGAACTCCCTGGTGTCTGGAGGCCTTTCCTAAGCTTTCTCTAAGATTGTTTTTAACAGGAAAGAAAGGGGAAGAATCTAAGAAGATTGATCCTTAGGCTTCTATCACCTGAATAATTTCAGAAGTATTGGGAGAAATGGAGAAATAGAGACTTTTCAGCAGTCAGAGGAAGGGAGAGATACAGTATTGGGGCAACACAACATACCTGGCGAGTCTGGCCTTCCATCACATCTCCACAGCCTACAGGATGGGGGCCAGCTATGGGTGGGAGCCCCAGGGAAGGGCTGACTCCCATTGTGTGCGACGGCCTGGTCAAACCTAGGAGAACCACACAGGAGCGGAGACTGATGGCTAGGACAGAAGAACAAAGTGGGGTGCAGGGAACAGCCTGCTGCTGGCTTCCTCTACGGGTTTCCTGTTGATCACTCCTGCTATCCACCAGTCAGACTTTGAGACTTGGGCAATGCTGGGTCAGCCAGAATAGTTCAGAAGACGGCCACAGAGAGAAAGCCTAGAAATCTTCTGCATTCCTTAGAACGATAACTTTCTACTACATTATACTGAATTTACTGAGTATCCATTATATGCTTATTTTGCATTATTCCAGATACCGTATAAAGCAGAATTATTATTATAGTACTTTAAGGTTTTCACTATATAAATTCTAGTTGTTGTTATTATTATTATTAATTAATAAAGTAGCCCTGGGCAAATCATATTTAATGCTGTTTGCCTCAGTTTCCTCATCTGTAAAAAGTGAGCTGGAGAAGGAAATGGTAAGGCAGCTAAGAAGCTCAGTGGATAGAATGAGAGGTTTGGAGTCAGGAGGATCTGGATCCAAATCTGGCCTCAGACACTTCCTAGTTGTATGACCCTGGGCAAGTCATTTAACTTCAAATGCCTAGTTCTTACTGTTCTATCTTGGAACCAATATTTGTATCAATTTTAAGATAGAAGGTAAGTTAAAAAAAAAAAAAGGAAATGGCAAACTATTTAAGCGTCTTTGACAAGAAAACCCCTAAATGGGATTATAAAGAGTTGGACCCAACTTAAATAACTCAACAACAATAATTAAGGTTTGCAAAGTGCTTTACAAAAATTGTCTCATTTAATCCTCACAATCACACTAGGTGGTAGGTGCTATTACTATCCTCATTTTACAGCTGAGAAAACTGAGGCAAACAGTGGCTACATGACTTGCTCAGGGTCATAGAGCTAATATGTATAAGGCTGGATTTGAACTCTGGTCCTCCTGAGTTCAGGTCCAGTGAGTTACCCACGGCACCACTTACCTACCAAGTATTTATTCCAACAAGTTTGTTAAGCACCTACGATGTGTCAAGGGAGAGGCAGTATGGTATAAAGGTGAGAAAGCTAGTTCTGAAGATCTCAGTTGAAGTCCTCCCCTCCGACAAATGGCTATGTGACTGGGGAAATCACTTAGCTGTTCAGTCTCTTAGGCAGCTCTCTTAAGATGATAAGTTTCCGAGAAGGGAGCAGAGACATTGGCATTAGTTCAGAGAGTTTTCTCATCTGAGAGTTGTCTAGCCTAATGGAATCATGAGTATAGTCCCTTTTCTCTGTGCCAGAGACTATCCTAGCAGCTGAGGGTACAAAAATGCATCCTTTGCTCTTGAGGAGCTTAAATACTATTGGGGGGAAATACATGCACATACGTTTATTAAATAAATATATGTATATGCACACATGCAAGTGAGTGTGCACACACACAGAGCAAATGCAAAGGCAAAGGGAGGAGGGAGGGCAAACACTAGTCAGAGGAATCTGGATAAGTCTCCTGAGGAATAAGTACTTCAGTTGGAGTGCTCTGCATAGGGAATAAACTTTGCAAAGGCTCAGAGGTGGGAAATGTTGATATGGGGAAGAACAATTAAGCCAGTTTACTTGGAACATAAAGTTGATGATGTAATCGTGCAATCAGCCTGGAAAAGTAGGAGGGAGTCAAAATGTGAAAGACCGTGCCCAGTGGGAGTCTGCATTTTATGTTGGAAGCAATAGGGAGCCATTGGGGCTTCTTAAGCAGAGGATTGATATGGTCAGCTCTATGCTTTAGGAAGATTAATTTGGCAGTTGAAAGGATTGAATTAGAAGGAAGATGGATTAGAGAAAGAACAATTAGGAGATTATTAAAATAATATAGGTAAGTGGGCAGCTGAGTAGCTCGGTGGATTGAGAGTCAGGCCTAGAGACGGGAGGTCCTGGGTTCAAATCTGGCTCCAGACACTTCCCAGCTGTGTGACCCTGGGCAAGTCATTTGACCCCCATTGCCTACCCTTACCACTCTTCCACCTAGGAGCCAATACATAGAAGTTAAGGGTTAAAAATAAAATAAAATAAAATAATATAGGTAATGAGCAGTTGGGTGGCACAGTGAACAGAGTACCAGGCCTAGAGCTGGGAGGGTGTGGGTTCAAATATGGCCTCAGACATTTCCTATCTATGTGCTCCTGGGCAAGTCACTTAGCCCTAGTTTCTTAGTTCTTCTGGCTCTTCTGTCTAAGACAAGGCAGAAGATAAGGGTTAATAAAAAAAGCACAAAACTATTGGGAATGTAGACACTAAAAGATCACCCTAGTGCAACTATCAATAATATGGAAATAGGTCCTGATTAATGATACATGTAAAACCTGGTGGAATTGCGTGTTGGCTATGGGGAAGGGAGGGGTGTGGGGGAGAGGTAAAGAACATGAATTATATAACCATGGGAAAATATTCCAAAAAAAAAAAACTATAGGCAAGAGGTGACAAGGCCTCTAATTGGAATGTGTTGCAGGAGAGGTCACAGGGAGGTAGAACTGAAAAGGCTTAGCACCTGATTGGCTATGAGTGAGGGAAAGGAAAGATAAAGATGAAACCTCAGAGATATGTACACAATCTCTCTTCACCCTCAGGAAGGTTATAATCCTGTGAAGACTACAGAATTTGCCACGCATGATACAATTCTGGGCCAGGTAAGTGTTCAGTCACAGTCCTAACCTAAGTACAGTAGCACAGGGAGGAGACGAGCTCAGGGCAGACTCAGAAATGGTTTCACAACAAGAGCTGGGGCCTCAGCTGGGTTTTGAAAAATGAGTAAATAGGACACAGATAAGAAGAGGCAGATAAGCATCACAGAATGTCAGGGCTGGAAGGGACTGTAGAACTGAGAATGTTAGAGCTGGGAGGGGCCTTAGAACACAGTATGTTAGCACTAGAAAGGGACTGAAAGACAATTAATCCAACCCCCTTGTTTTAAAAAGGAGGAAATCATGGGGCAACTGGGTGGTTCAGTGAATGGAGCACCAGGCCTAGAGTCAAGAGCACCTGGGTTTAAATCTGACCTCAGTCACTTCCTATCTGGGTGACCCTGGGCAAGTCACTTAACCCCCATTGCCTAGTCTTGCCCCTCTTCTGCCTTAGAATAGATACTAAGACAAAAAGTAAGTTAAAAGAAACAAACAAAGGAAGAAATTCTGGGCCCACAGAGAACTGATATGTTTGCTCTAAGGAGTGGCAGAACAAGGCCTGGAATTGAGGTCTTTTAGTTCTCAGTACAGGGACCTCTCAACCACCTTCCCTAGGTTGGTGAGAAAGCAAAGGAAAGAAAGGCAAGGAAGCTGGCCCCGGGAGCTACAGCTTCTGAAACCATTAGTTAGACCTAGCATTGTTGCAGAATTCCTCCACCCAGCATTCAAAGTTCTCTACCCAGCGGGCAGTACCTACTCCTCCAGCCTTTTCTCCCTCCCTTACTATACTGGGCATGTATTTCATTCACTTGCTAAGAGGCATCCTCAGGTGGGAAAAATGTAGGAAGCAATTTAATGCCAAGTGACCCGGGTTCAGATCTCAGCTCCGATTCTTTCTGGTCCTGTAACCTTGGACAAATCATATTA
Organism: Gracilinanus agilis; assembly: GCF_016433145.1. Lineage (NCBI taxonomy): Eukaryota > Metazoa > Chordata > Mammalia > Didelphimorphia > Didelphidae > Gracilinanus > Gracilinanus agilis. Next base: position 63,741,841 of record NC_058132.1, read on the forward strand.
CCGATCTAAAGCCCATGTTTCCTCATCTTTAAAACAGAAATAATAATACTGGAGGGGGCAGCTGGGTAGCTCAGTGGAGTGAGAGTCAGGCTTAGAGACAGGAGGTCCTAGGTTCAAACCCAGCCTCAGCCACTTCCCAGCTGTGTGACCCTGGGCAAGTCACTTGACCCCCATTGCCCACCCTTACCACTTGCTTCCACCTATGAGACAATACACCGAAGTACAAGGGTTAAAAAAATAATAATAATAATACTGGCATTGAGATACCTCATCTCTACAATAGAGATAACACTGGCACTGCCCACCTCTCCGGATTGGGTTGGGAAAGCTTTGTAAATCCTAACACACTATAGAAATGAGTTATTCTTAATTGTTTCCCTTTTTTCCCTACCTGGACTATTATAATAGCATCATAACTGCTATTCTTGTTTTTAATCTCTGCATCCCTCTGCTGAAGCAATTTGGTTAATACATATCTCTTAGTCCTGCCCCTTCTCTACTCAAAAACCTATGGTAGGGGGAAGCTAGCTATGTGACCCTGGGCAAGTCACTTAACCTCAACTGCCTAGCCTTTACTGCTCTTCTGCCTTGGAACCAATACTTAGTACTGATTCTAAGACAGAAAACAAACGTTTTAAAGACTAAAACTAGTCTACAGTGGCTCCCCATTACTAGCCAAATCTAGAACAAGCTCCTAGTTCTGGCATCCTCCACAAACAGGGTCCAGAGGACTATTCAACCTTATCTCACATTATACCCCTTTATGAATTTTCCATCCTGCCCAAATTCTCCCCATTTTCATCTCATCTTCTTCCTTCTCTAGGCCTTTTCTCATATTTTCTTCCATGTAATGCACAGATCTCCTTTCTATCTATTAATGTCCCTTTCTTCCTTCAGGGCCTCACTCAGATACCATCTCCTCCATGAAGCCTTCCCTTTTTCCTCTCCTCAGATGAAAATGATGTCTCTCCTCAAATCTCTCACAATCTGGACTTCTTCTGAGAATCTATCTCCTTCTCAGTTGTGTCATACTGCTTTATGCCCCCATTATGCTTCTCCCCCGCTTGTTAGAGTATTCGCATCCTGCAGTCAGGCCCACAGCAGACACTTAATAAATGTTTATTGCCCTGAATTAGCCCATCAGTAGAGTGAGGCTACTCAAGTAGCTTATTGTCATCCTGGCAAGCAGAAGGCAGGAGAAATTTCATAGCAGTAAAACTGGAGCGAGGATGGACACTAAGGAGAGAATGCCCAAGGAGCCAAGCACCTGGGTGATCTTGTCTGGGGAAGGAGATGAAGCATGAGAGCTCTGGGCTCTCAGCTATTCTGTTTGCCTCCAAGTCTAAGGATTTGTCATGGGTCCATTAGGACCTTGTGCATTAATGACAGGCCCCTAGAATGTTTTTAAATCTTGTCTTTACCTACAGAATGCCTACCCTTTCCATCTAGGGAATGCTCAGTTCTTCCTAGGTTTAATCTGGTCTCTAAAGTCAGACCAAGAACCACTGCCAACTTTGAGCAGAAGAGGAGGAGGAGGAGGTAGGCAGTTTGTCTGCACACAGTTTTTGCTCAGACACTTACGTAGACTGAGTATAGTACAAATTAGAATCTGGTGAATCTATGGGAGGAATCCGAGTCTTATCAGTTCTAAGCCCCTATATCTTGGAGCTTTCCCCCTGTTTCTATACCCTTAGAATTGCCCTGGTTCAAATTCCTGGGCACCTCCCACTTGAATTATTGTAAAGACCTCCTCATTGGTCTTTGTGCTGCCAGTCTCTTATCAGTTATCTTCCACATCTCTGCCAAAATAATTCATAAGGCAAAGAGAATGACTATTCCCACAACCAAAAACCTTCTGTGGCTCCCCATGGACTCTAAGAGAAAATGAAAACTACTTACCTTTGTGCTTAGGATCCTTCACAATCTGGCTCCTCCCTGCTTTCTCAGCTTTATTTCATGTTATTTCCCTTCCAAAACTCACTGTTTCAGCTAAACTGGAATACTAACTATTTTCCAAGCTGGATTCACCATTTCCAGCCTCCAAACATTCTCATAAGCCATCCCCTATTGTCTCTGACAATGTACTCCCCTCCTCATCTTGGCCTCTCACAGACTCTGACTTCCTTTGAGACTTAGCTGAGGTGCCACCTCCTCCTCTATGAAGTTTTCCCAGATCTCTCCCACTTCTAGCCCCCTCCTTAAGTGTAGCCTCCCTCAGTTTACCTTATATTATATTAATTGTGCATATGTTGTAGTCAGTAGACCATTATATTCCATAAGGGTTGTTAAACTGGTGTCTTTGCAGCTCAAGCATGGTGCCTTGCAAATAGCAGAAATTCAATAAATGTTAACTGAATTGAATTAAAAAATTTCATGTACAAGGGGCCAAATCACAGGTAGGAATTAAAAAAAAAATCCCCAAATCCTTACCTTCTGACCTAGTATTAAATCTAAGACAGGAGAGTGGCAAGGGTTAGGCCACTGGGGTTAAGTGACTTGCCCATAGTCACACAACCAGGAAGTATAAAGCTAGATTTGAACCCAGGTCCTCCCAACTCCAACCTTGGATCTCTATCCACTACATTCCCTAGCTGCCCCTCAGGGTTCAAGTTTTATCTACATTCTTCCCCCATTTCTTTTTCTTTTTTTTTTTTTCCTAGAGCTGATAAACTATTTTCTTCTTTCCCAGACACAGTTGGACTCAAGGGAAAAACTGTCAACTTTCAGTTATCCCTGCTAATGGAAGAAGCAAGCCCACGGGTAAGCTAAAAAGTCATTTCTATTTGGCTTTAGGAAAGTGAACATTTGGGGTGGGGAGAGAAAGGGGTGTTGCCCCAGGCTGAAGCACTGAACTTCATCACAGTGGCCTCATGCTATTATCAAAAAATAAATAAATAACTCCCCATGTACAGAAAGAGGCCAATACTGACTCCCTGTCAGAGGATGTGCACATCTGAATGGTTTTTCCATGCTGGTGGATTGTGCTGACTCAGCTGGATGCCTGGCCCCAGCTACCAAAGGGCAGCTGCAAAAGTAAACACAACTATTAGGGTCCAAAGGGTGAGAGAACCCATGACCCTGGCCTCTGGAGCCCTTAGAGAACACCATTTCTGTCCTGTCACACTCTGGAGCTAGATGAGAGATGCTATTCATATGTCACGGGCATCTAGATGGTATAGTGCAGTGATGGCGAACCTTTTAGAGATGGAATGCCGGCCTCTCCCCCCTGAGAGTGGCCTAGCACTCCCCTCTCCTCCAGCTCTGCCACCTGTGAGCTGCCCACTTTACCCACTGTGCACTCCCATTGGGCTGCTGGGCTGAGGGCAGGGGATGTAAAACAATGTCAGGGACAGTGGAGAGGGAGAGGGGAGCAGCTCCACCAGAGTCCCTCTGCCTTTTCTAGTAACAAAGTAGGGCGGGGAGGGTGGCCACGTGCCCACAGAGAGCTCTCTGCATGCCGTCTTTGGCACACGTGACATAGGTTTGCCATCACTGGTACGGTGGCTAGAATGCCAGGTTTGGAGTTGGAAAGACTCCTCTTTTTGAGTTCAAATCTGGCCTCAGACAGAGGTGTGACCCTAAGCAAGTCGCTTCACCCTCTTTGCCTCAGATTTTTCATCTGAAAAATAACCTGGAGAAAGAAATGGCAGGCTATTCCAGTATCTTTGCCAAGAATATCTCAAATGGGTCAGGAAGAGTCTGACACAACTGAACAACAACAAATTCTAATGTTGTGAAGCCAAGGCATTCTTCTCTCTTTTGCCAATTTGTGAACAAGAGATAGAAGGGTTCATTGCCAAGGCAGAAGGAGGAGATGAGATAGCTGATATGCCTGTGTAATAACATGCACTAGTGTGACAGTCATCTCTAGGAAAATAAAGGACACCCATGCTCAGTTTGTGTCTGTAGTTATAATAATCTAGAGTTGTATAGGGACGTTTCAAACTTGATACCCTGTACACACATCAAACTCAACAAGTCTAAAACAGAATACATCATCTCTCCTCCTAAGTTCTGCCAGGATCCCTGTTACTATCGAGGGAGCCACCATTGTGCTAATCACCCAGTGTCATTCTTGATTCCTCACTCTCCCTCACCCCAGGTATCCACTCTACGAGCACGTCAGATCATTTCTACCTTCATAATAGCTTTTGTAAATGCTTCTCTCCTCTGACAGTCAGCACCATGGCACAGTTCCTCAGTACCCCTGATCTAGACTACTATAATAGCCTACAACACTATGTAACCAGTGTTGGTCTTCCTTCCTCAAGTGTCTCCCTACTCTAGTCCAGCTATCAAAGTGATCTTTTTAGTGTACAGACTGACCAAGTCACCTCCTACTTGATAAACACCAAAGGCGCCCTTGGTATCTCCAGGATCATTCAGTCAATCAATAAACATTTATTTAAGGCCTGCTAAGTGCTAGGCACAGTGCTAAGCACCGGGGATACAGAGAAAGGCAAAAGAAGATCCTTGATCATTTATGAAATCCTCGGTGTGGCTTTTAAAGTTCTTCATGACCTGACCCCTTCCTAACTTTCCAGGCTTTTGACACTTCTTTTTTTTTTTTAATTTGAAAAATGCTAATGAATTAATTAATTTAGAATATTTTTCCATGGTTACATGACAAAAACTGCTGGAAAAATTGGAAAATAGTATGGGAGAGATTAGGTTTAGATCAACATCTCACACCCTACACCAAGATAAATTCAGAATGGGTGAATGACTTGAATATAAAGAAGAAAACTATAAGTAAATTCGATGAACATAGAATAGTTTACCTGTCAGATCTATGGAAAAGGAAAGATTTTAAGACCAAGCAAAAGTTAGAAAATACTACAAAATGTAAAATAAATAATTTTGATTACATTAAATTAAAAAGGTTTTGTACAAACAAAACCAATGCAATCAAAATTAGAAGGGAAGTAAGAAATTAGGAAAAAATCTTTATAACAAAAACTTCTGACAAAGGTCTAATTACTCAAATTTATAAGGAGCTTTTGACACTTCTTAATCCCCTCTGTGATTCAGTCACACTGGCCAGCTTGGTGTTCATCACTCATAAACCTTCATATTCTTTTCTCTGACTGTCTTCCATACCTTGGCTGCTCTGCCTGATGCTCTCTGCCTCCTGGCTTCCTTGAAGCCTACAGCTACCTTTTGGAAGAAGCCCTTCCTGATTCACCTTCAATGCTAGTTCCAGTTCCTTCCTTGGGGATTGCCTTCCATTTATATATATATATAAATACATAACCCTGCCTCAGTTGTTTTAAAACAAGTCAATAAACACTTTGATCCTGCTTCCTCATCTGTAAAATGGAGATAATACTGGTACCACTTATCCAACAGAGCAGTTTTGATGATAGTGCTTGCTTGAAAAGCATTAAAATATGAGTTATTATTACATTCTTTTATTTGATCTGGGAGGGAAGTAATAATTTCTATTTCTATAGTCTTGAAGGTTTCCAAAATGCTTTTTTTGCAATTATCATTAGAGGTCAATAGTGTAGGTAGTCTCCAATTTAACTTGATTCAATGAATGTTTATTAAATGCCCACTACTTAAAACTAACCGAAGGTGCACTGATGGGATGGAAAGGCAACAGAGCCCTTCACTCACCTCACAGTGGCTCATTCTGGTGGGGAATACAATATGCACACAGATATGAGTAAATACAAGATGATTAGAAGGAAGAGAGAGAACAAAGAAGTAGGTTAGGGAAAGAAGGATAAAAGAATGTTTCATGAAGGAGGTACCATCTAAACAGAGGGCGGGAGCCCTCAAGGAAGAGAAGAATTGTGAGGGACAAAGTTAAGGAAGGAGTGCAGTCCAGGCATTGAGGACAGTCTGTGCAAACAAAGAATGTTGATGGAATGCTGAGTTTGGGGAATAGATAGTTAAATACAGTCTGGCTTGGCTGGGACTGAAAGCTCAGGAGGGCGATTAATAATATAAAATAGGCTGGAAAGGTACGTTGGAGCCAGATTGTAGAGGGCCTTAAATGCCAAGTCATTTATTCTCTAGACAACTGTGAGTCACCAAAGAATTAGTGGAGGAAACTGAGATTTGAGGCAAAGTGATTTGCTTGTGGCTTTACAGCTTACAAATGAAAGCCAGAATTCAAACCCAGATGCCCTGCCTCCAAATCTAGTGCCTCTTCTACTATTCTACATAGTCTCCCTCATTTGATAAATTCTTTTGTTTCCACTTAATCTGCATTCATAACGTCTACTATTTGCTTCCCTGCCTTCAGCTTTCTGAACTCCATCCTGCATGGACTAACGGATTAATCTTCCTAACGCACAAATTGTGTAACTTCCTGCTCCCTACGGTGGTCAAGAAGATAAAAGCCCAGATTCCTTATCTAGCATTCAAGGTTCCTCATCATCTGACTACCTTTCAAATTTCATCTTCTAGTTTTCTAGGACAGGGATGGCATACATTCAGCCTGCTGCAAACATCTTCAAATGTAGCTTGAACCAGATTAAAACATAATTAGGAAATATTTGAGAAAAATAAATAAAACTACAATAGAACAGATCATGTTAACACGTGGTTTTCTAAGTTAACATGGGACCTGGGGATCAGCATGTATAATCATTTCTATTTGAGTTTGACATCAATGACCCAAGAGATGAAATGTGGAAAATAGGGAAGCAACACAGCACAGTGCAGGAAAAGCTGGATTTGAAATAAGAGGATCCAAGTTAAAATCCTAGCACAGCCACCCGTGGGACTGGGTAAGTCTCATCTCCAGACTTCAGTATCCTCATTTGTAAAATGAGAGGTTTGGATTGGATGGCCTTTATCAGCACATAAAAGATACAAACTTTTCTTTCAAGGAGTGTGTAGCTTAATAAGTGGGAAAGACATTTATTGCTCATCATAAGTACTTTAAGATTGCTGATTGAAGGCCTTGTCTCTCTCTTTTTTTTTTCCCCCTTCTTTCCTTATTCCTCCAAGCTTCAAGATGTTGTTTCCCCTTTGAATGATCCCTGGCCCAGTTCCCTAACCCCAAGCTCCTTTAATCTTTCACAACCAATCTATTTGGCACAGGGGCTGCTCTACTCTGAGCTCTTTTAGAACCTGGAATGCCCCCACCCCACTGAAAGGGGCTCAGAAAAGGATTAGATACCAGACTCAACTCCACATCTGTCCATCTGTTCTTGGGACCCTGGTGGACTGGGCAGCAGGATTAATAAGGCTAGTTTCAATACCAACATCAATTTCCTTTTCATTTTATATATATATTTATTATTATTTTTTTAAAACCCTTGTACTTCGGTGTATTGTCTCATAGGTGGAAGAGTGGTAAGGGCGGGCAATGGGGGTCAAGTGACTTGCCCAGGGTCACACAGCTGGGAAGTGTCTGAGGGCAGATTTGAACCTAGGACCTCCTGTCTCTAGGCCTGACTCTCACTCCACTGAGCTNAGGCCTTGTCTCTCTCTTTTTTTTTTCCCCCTTCTTTCCTTATTCCTCCAAGCTTCAAGATGTTGTTTCCCCTTTGAATGATCCCTGGCCCAGTTCCCTAACCCCAAGCTCCTTTAATCTTTCACCACCAATCTATTTGGCACAGGGGCTGCTCTGCTCTGAGCTCTTTTAGAACCTGGAATGCCCCCACCCCACTGAAAGGGGCTCATAAAAGGATTAGGTACCAGACTCAACTTCACATCTGTCCATCTGTTCTTGGGACCTGGTGGACTGGGCAGCAGGATTAATAAGGCTAGTTTCAATGCCAACATCAATTTCCTTTTCATTATTATATATATATATATATATATATAT
>NC_058132.1:63752216-63760468 GCF_016433145.1 Gracilinanus agilis
AAAAAAAAAAAAAAAAGATTAAGATTTGAATCCTGTCTCCATTATATCTAGATGATTTGGGTCAATTGTTTCCTCACCCTGGACTTCAGTTTCCCTCTCTAAAAATGAGTGGTTGAGCCAGATGGTTTCTGAAATCGTTTTCATGTTGAAATCCTATGATCCTAGTGCTTGCTTCAGCAGCACATATACTAAAATTGGAACGACACAGAGAAGATTAGCATGGTCTCTGCGCAAGGATGACACAAAATCCTATGATCCTAGCTGAGTACTGCAAGCATTGTTTATTACCTCCATTTTACAGAGGAAGCAACAAGACCAAGAGGGAGGTATCTTTCTCTCATGACATGACAGTACTGCATCTGCAAAGAGATATAAAACCCAGATTACTCAGCATCCCCCATTCACTTAAAAGCACACCCTTTGGGAAACAGAAACCTACTCAGCTGCTTACAATCCAGTTAAATTGTACTAGATAAAATCTGTTGTCTCAACCTTCCTCATTGTTTATTTCATACTGGTACATATTGCATAAAGGGCAAAAGTTGGGGTTTTGTTATAGGTGGGCCAGAAGACTAGAAGGCAGTGACTTTATTTTATCATAGATCTAATAGGAACTCCAGAATCTATCCAGTCCAACATCCTAATTTTACAGATGAGGAAACCAAGGCCCAAAGTATTTTGTGTTTTTGTAAATCTATTGCTCATAAGGCAGAAATGCAGCAAGGTCTAGGAAGTTTGGATTAAGTGACTTCTCCAGGGTCACATATTGAGGTCACATTTGAACCCAAGTCCTTTGGACTCCAGGCCCGGTACACTATTTACTGTGTTTCTTAGCTATTTCCTCTAAGGCAGTTTAATAACTTGCTCAAGGTCACACAGCTAATAAGTGCGTTTTTGCTTTTTTAGCATTTGTTTTTGTTTGTCTTTATTTTCATGCCCATCTGATTGGATCTTGGAATTTGGGTTTGGTCCTTTTCCTTTTCCTTTTCCTTTTCCTTTTCCTTTTCCTCTTCCTCTTCCTCTTCCTTTTCCTTTTGCAGAGTCTCTGAAATGAATTTGAAGAGTACCAAAATCTCTACCTAAGGTTTAATGGAAACACAAAGATTTTTCCCACTCTAAATATGGTGGCTGTCCAGGATCACAAACTTAAAATCAGCACCAAACACAAGGAAAAGAATAGATTAGTCTTAGTCTATGAGCACTCTGACTTTTGTTACAGGTTTTAGCTAGATATGGTGACTTTAGCTTTAGCCATGGTGCAACAAACTGTTACAAACTTTGAAAAGGAGACTATGTATCTTAATAGAGAATGGATAAAATAGGAGATGGCCCTGAAGAACTAAAGCATAGAGGGGTGGCAGAAAGAATCTTGATAACCATGAAATCAGCATAGATGCCTTTTTTAGGACTACATGCCCTGTCAAGACAATATCTTGGGGGCAGCTGGGTATCTCAGTGGATTGAGAGTCAGGCCTAGAGACGGGAGGTCCTAGGTTCAAATCTGGCCTCAGATACTTCCCAGCTGTGTGACCCTGGGCAAGTCACTTGACCCCCATTGCCTACCCTTACCACTCTTCCGCCTTGCGTATTGGCTCCAAGGCAGAAGGTAAGGGTTAAAAAAAAAAAAAAGACATTATCTTTATTGGAAAGAAGCATGATATTGCACAAGGGCATTGACTGTGCTGGAGCATCAGAGGTGTGATTTGCCCTGACTGCAAGTTTCCCATAGTCACACATGTATCTACTTTTATACATTTTTTAAAATCCTTACTTTCTGCCCTAGTAACAACTCCAAGACAGAAGGACAAAAGCTAGGCAAATAGGGTCATGTGATTTGCCCAGGGTCACATAGCTGGTAAGTGTCTGAAGCCAGATTTGAACCCAGTAAGTAAGATGAGTCTTCCTGATTCCAGATCCAGCATTCTCTCCACTGTGCCACCAACATGCCCCTCTAACACATGGTAGCACTTTACCCAGAGATTGTGTTCATTTTCCCCCTTCAATCTTCTCCTTTGGCCAAACAACCCTAATTCCTTCAATAGACAAGCCCCAAACAGAGTTTACTCTCTTTCTCCTGAAACTCGCTTCTCTTCCAAAATTCCCCATTTCTCAGAGGCGCCATCATTTCCTTCATTCTTTCAGGTTGATAAATTCAACATTATCCTCAATCCTTCACTCGCCTTCATCCTATGTGTCCAGTCAGTTGACAATCTAGCTATTTTTACCTCTCTGACATCTTTTGCATCTGGTCCCTTCATCTGGCTCACATTGCTGCCACCTTTGTTTGGCCCCCCACCACCTCTCACTTTTATTGTAGATATTTTATTTTATTTTATTTTTATTTATTCTATTTTTATTGTGATTATTGTAGAAGCCTCCCATGTGCTGTTCCTACCTCAAGTCTCTCCCCTCTACAGTCCATCCTTCTCCTAGCTGTCAAAACGATTTTCCTTCAGTTATATCACTCTCCTATCCAATTAGCTCCGATTCCCTTTTGCCTCTTGGATAAAATAGAAAAACTCCTCCATTTAGCTTTGAAAACCCTGCACGACCTTGTTCCAAACTACCTTTGTATCCTCATTGGACATTATTCCCCTTCCTGAACTCTATGATCCATAAAACTGGAGTCTCACTTTCTAGCTGTGTGACCCTCAACAAGTCACTTAACCCAGATTGCCTCGCCCTTGCCCTTGTGTTTTAAAGTAGTTGCTAAAACAGAAAGTAAGGGATTAAGGAAAAGAAAGAGTAAGAACTCTGATTCCATAAGATCAAAGAAGGTACAAGTTCTACCTGAATGAGACATACATTTCTGGCCACAGCCAATGTGGAAATTTCTTTTGCTTGACCTTGCATATTTGTTACAAGAGTTTTGTTTTTCTTTTTTTTAGTTGGGGGAAAGGAAGAAAATAGGTCGGTATGGAAGCACAAGTTGGACAAGAAGTCTCTTGTTAGAAAGAGCTGGTAAACAATGGGTGATATAAATGTTAAAACAAAATAAATAAAACCTGGTCTCTGTTCCTCAGAGACAACATTGCACCATCTCTTATCTATGTGCTTAAAAAAAAAAAAAAGCAACCCAAGCTTTTCCTTCTGTCTTATAATCAATATTGTGTGTCAGTTCCAAGGCAGAAAAGCAGTAAGGGATGAGCAAAGACGGTTAAGTGACTTGCCCAGGGTCATATAGTTAGGAAGTGTTTGAGGCTAAATTTGAACACAGGACCTCCCATCTCCGTGTCTAGCTCTTTATTCCCACAGCCACCTAGCTGCCCCATTTATATACTTTTGCACCTGGCCCTCTCCCCCTCCTGGAATGTATACCTATCCTCACTTCTGCCCAATGGGATCCCTTTTCATTCCAGGTACAATTCAAAACTACTTTCTTTCTCCATGTAGAATTTCCTGGTTCCCCTCAGCTGCTAGGGCTTTTTTGCCAAACTAACGTGTATTTCTTCACTTTAAATTGATTCTATCTATCTATCTATCTATCTATCTATCTATCTATCTATCTATCTATCTATCTATCTATCTATCTATCTATCCATCTACTCATCTATTCATCTATCTTTCTATCTATCTATCCATCCATTCATCCATCTATCTACCTTTGTATCTGTGTCTGTCTATTCTATCTTTCCCATCTCTCTCTCCTATCTCTCTATCATCTATCTACCTACCTACCTATTATCTATCTATCTATCTATCTATCTATCTATCTATCTATCTATCTATCTATATTTATATGTTTATATATTTACTCGCCTCCCCTGATAAAATATAAGCTCTTTACAAGTAGGGATTGTTTAATTCATTATATCCTTCATGTAAATAAATTCATCATGCACTTTATATGCAGTATATATTATGAAACTTAATTCATTACATTATATATATAAAATACAGTTCCTAGCCCATAGTAGTCAGTTAACTAGCATTTATTAAGAACCTACCATATGCCAGGCACTGGCACAGTGGAGAGTGGGTATTCATTATCAGAAGGTAAAGTGTAAAAATATTCTACCAGTTTATATTATTAACTGGTCTACAATTCATAGTCTTCAAAGTTGCGTGGTGGCCCTGAGGGGTCATCTGTTATTATCAAGGACTTGCCCAGAGCCACACGGCCAGTCTGTATCAGAAATATAGTGGAAAGCAGATTGGATTTAGAATCTGAGTTCAAATTCTAGTTTTACTGGTTACTACCTGTGTAACTACAGGCAAGTGATTACCATTCTGGGTCTCAGTTTCCTCATCTGTAAAATGAGGAATTTGGACTAAAGGACTACAGAAGTCATTTGAACTCTGAATCTATGATTCTATGAACCCAGGTCTCAAAGACCAGGTCTCTATCCCCTGCTCCACAGGGCCTCTCCCACAGAAAGAATAATGATCTAAAGAGTTCTTAAAAGGTCAGAACAATGATGGCTTCCATGCAGGGACCTTCCCACTAGCTCTGGTCTCATATTAGAGTCAGGGTTGGGAGAGTCCGTTGTGAACATCTCCATCCCCATAGGCAGCATCCCTGAGGCCACACCACAGTCTCCTGCTCAGTGCCAAGATAAAGTCTTTGGGAGGGAGATGGCAGAATCTCACAGTGATCCTTACACCCTGGATCTAATTAAAGCTGTGGTTGGTGGTTGGCTCCCACAGTCTATAAAAAGCTTAGTGCAGATCAGAAAATGGCTCCTTAGGTGATTAATCTAGCCAGCAGGAGCTGTGGATCAAACAAATAATCCAAAGTCCCCTCTGCATAGGGGGCCAGGAAAGAGGCCAACTGGTCCAGACTCCTCCCTCCCTTCAAGCTGTTCAACCCCAGAACCATTGAAAGGATGTCCAGAGATAGAAAGAGCATAGGGGCATTTTGGTAGTACAGTGGATAGACCTTGGCTTCAAACACTTCCTAGCTGCATGACCCTAGGCATGTCACTTAACCTCAGTTTCCTAGCCCTTACCACTCTTCTGCCTTAGAAATGATACTAAGATAAGGATTTAAATTAAAATTATTTGAAAAAACAAGAAGGGAAGGAAAGAAGGAAGGAGAGAAAGAGAAAGAAAGAAGAAAGGAAAAAGAGAAGAGAAGAGAAGAGAAGAGAAGAGAAGAGAAGAGAAGAGAAGAGAAGAGAAGAGAAGAGAAGAGAAGAGAAGAGAAGAGAAGAGAAGAGAAGAGAAGAGAAGAGAAGAGAAGAGAAAGAAAATGGTAATTCTTGTTCATGCAAAGGGTTATCTTGTGGAAGGCAGATGAGACTTAGTCTATTTGGTCCTAAAGGGAAGAAAACCAGGAGTGATGGAAAGAAGTTGCAGAGAGGCTGATTTAGATTTGATAGAAGGAAGTTTCTTCATCATTTGGAGCTATCTAAAAACAGAAGACTGATTCCAAGTCCACTCCATGGTGTTACTCAGGAGGCAGGTAGCAAAAAGTATGATTATCCCCACTTTCACAGAATCCTGAATTGGATGGGACCTCAGGCATCATCAGATCTAACACTTACCTGAACAAGGATGTTTTCAACAATATATCTAGTGGGTGGCTTTATAGTTCTACTTGGAGGCCTCCAGGGAAAGAGAAACCATTATGAACATTTTACTAATGAAGAAAATGAGACTCAGAGATGAAATGACTTACCCAAGATCAAATAGGTAAGGGAAGAGTTAGAACAGAAATCCAGGTCTTCTGAAGGTTCTCACTCTTTCCATTCTACTATCCTACCTCTTTCTTGATGTTGGCCTGAAAGGTTAGGGATGCTCACTTTTTCCTTTTTAACCCATTGTAGCTCTAGTATGCATGAATTAATTTAAAATGCTCTTTAAACTTTTTTTTCCCTTCAATTCTAAGGGTTATGAGTTCAACAAGCTTACTGCCTATTGTTCCCTGGATGACAATATCCTGACTTTATCCAAACTGAGAACATAACTGAGCTTCATTAATGTAATTCATGGTTAGAGATTTGCCTAACAATCAATACAGGCAAAACAAAGTAGATGAAAAATACGTTATCTAGATTATGACATGCAGTTGAAAAGGGAATTCACTGATTTGGTTTTTAAGTAGATACACCTTGGATAGACTTTGCAGATGGGAAATCAACTGGGTCCTCACCTGAATAAGAGAAGAAGAACAGGCAATCTTGGTAGACTAGAATATTGGGTTGATTTTGAATTTAATAAGGATAAATGCTTAAAGTTATTCTTGATTTTAAGAAATTGACTTGATGAGTATACAACAGGAAGAAGTACAGTTAGTAGTTTAAAGAACATCTGAGGTTTTTAGTCATCTACACACTCAATATGACTTGGTATGATGTGTTAGCCAAAAAAGTTAATGTGATCTTGAACTATATCAAGAAAGCTGTATCTTAACCCAGATCAAAGTGCTCGTCAGCTCCAGGAGTGGGGAGAGAAGGGAGGAAGGGAGACAGGTTAGATCATATAACTTCAGAAATCTTAAGTGGAAATGTGTTATTACATGTAATTGGTAAAAAAATATATCTTTATAATACAAAAAAGGTTTCTTTTCCAGAACTGAGAAAATAATCTAGAATCTGCTGAATATTAGATCAATGGTACACAAATGATTAAGTACACATAACACAGCAGAAATGACAATTGTAATCTCATGTTTGACAAACCCAAAGATCCAAGATTTGGAGTCCAGAAATCAGTATTTGACAAAAATTTCTGGGAAAACTGGAAAGCAGTTTTGCAGAAACTAGGTATAGAACATCATTTCACACTATACCAAGTTAAGGTCAAAATGGGTTTATGATTTAGATATAAAGGATGATATCATAAGCAAATTAAGGAAGCATGGAATATTTACTTCTTAGATCTATGGATAAGTGAAGAATTTGTGACCAAACAAGAGACAGAGAGCATTATATGATATAAAGTGGATAATTTTGATTATTAAATTAAAAAGGTTTTGCATGAACAAAACCAATGCAGCCAAGATTAGAAGGAAAGCAGGAAACTGGGGGAAAAACTATTACAGTAGGTTTCTCTGATAAAGACCTCATTTCTCAGATATATAGAAAGCTGAATGAAATTTATAAGAACATGAATCATTCCTCAATTGATAAATGGTCAAAGGATATGAACAAGAAGTTTTCAGAAGAAATCAAATCATGTCAAATGAAAAAATGCTCTAAATCACTGTTGATTAGAGAAATGCAAATTAAAACAACTCTGGGGTACCCTCTCACACCTAGAAGATTGGCTAATATGACAGAAGAGGAAAATGATAGATGTTGGCAGAGATGTGGGAAGATTAGAACATTAATGCACTGTTGCTAGAGTTGTGAACTGATCCAACCACTATAGAGAGCAATTTGGAACTATGACCAAAGGGCTATAAAACTCTGCATGCCCTTTGATCCATTAATACCATAACTAGGTCTGTATCTCAAAGGGATAAAAGGAAAAAGGCTTATATGTTCAAAAATACTTATAGCAGCCCTTTTTGTGGTAGCAAACAAATTGGAAATTGAGGGGATGCCCATCAATTGGGAATTGGCTGAACAAGTTGTGGTATATGACTGTGAAGGAATACTGTTGTGCCATAAGAAATGAAATGTAGGATAATTTCAGAAAAACCTAGAAGGACTTACATGAACTGATACAAAGAGAAATGAGCAGAACTAAGAGAACACTGTACAAAGTAACAAAAATAAAGTACAATGATCAACTGTGAATGACTTAGCTGCTATTTTTAGCAATCCAAGACAAATTCCAAAGGACTTTTTTTCAAAACCTTTACCTTCTGTCTTAGACTCTATACAAGTATTAATTCTAACGCAAAAGCTCAGTAAAGGTTAGAGCTAACCCCAGTAAGGATTGAAGTTAAGTGACTTGCCCAGGTTCACATGGCCAGAAAGTGTCAGGACCTCCTACTCCAGGCCAAACACTCTATCCACCGAGCCATCTAGCTGTTCCTCCAAGGACTTACGTTGAAAAATGCTATCCACTTCCAGAGAAAGAACGGATGGATGTAGACTGGAGCATACTTTTTTTTTAACTTTATTATGCTTGAGGATCTTTGGTCTATTTTTTTTTTGGTGATATATATATATATATGTATATATATATATATAATATGGAGATGTTTTGCATGACTGCACACATATAATCTATATCAAAGCATTTGCCTTCTCAAGGAGGGGAGAGAGGAGGGAGGGAGAGAATTTGGAATTCAAAAATTTTTTGAAAGAATGCTAAACATTTTTGTTTACTAGTAATTGAGAAAAAACTATATATACATA
>NC_058132.1:63763284-63775253 GCF_016433145.1 Gracilinanus agilis
AAACTATATATACATACACACACACATATATATGTATATATATACATGTATATGTGTGTGTATATGTGTGTGTATATATATATACTTAAAGAAGAGACAATAAAGGAACTGGAGATATTCACCCTAAAATGAAGAAAGTTTGTGGAAGTTGCGTCCTGATGAATGTTAAACAATCAGCTCTTTGGGGAGAAAAAAATATGCACACTGCAGGATTTGAGCAGACTCCAGCATACTCCTGGTTCAGGGAGAACATGACAGTTGTCTTTGAGTTCTTGAGAGATTGTTGCATGGAAAAGAGATCAGATATGGGTTTGAGGGGGAGCGCCAGAGGACAAAACAAGGAGCGGTGGGGTAAAAATTGCAAAGGGATGACAGACTGAGGCATGCCATGAGGAAGCACTTCCTGACAATTCACATAATCTGAGTATAGAATGGGATCCCCTGGGAAGTTGTGGGTTCCCCTTCACTGAAGGTTTGTGAGCAATGGCTGGATGACCACTTGTCAGGAGTGTTGTCTTGGGAGATTTTCTTTCAGGCTGCTGAAATCTCTTCCAACTCTGAAATTCTGAGACATCACTAGAGAGACTGACAGTAGGAGATATCGCCCTGCTCATATGTTTGTTAACACACTTTCTTTCCCATCCCTTTAGACCACTGCATCCCACGGTATATCCCACAGGTCCCCCTAGAATGCCTCCCAGCCTTTCTGGGGTCTTGTGTACAGGGTGGACCCAAGTAATATCATTCTGTTAAGCCCCCTCACAGCTCTGACATTCTGTGTTCTAAGGTCTCTCCCAGCTCTGACATTCTCTGTTCTAAGCTCCCTCCCAGCTCTGACATTCTCTGTTCTAAGCTCTCTCCCAGCTCTGACATTCTCTGTTCTAAGGTCTCTCCCAGCTCTGACATTCTCTGTTCTAAGGTCTCTCCCAACTCTGACATTCTCTGTTCTAAGATCTCTCCCAGTTCTGACATTCTCTGTTCTAAGCTCCCTCCCAGCTCTGACATTCTCTGTTCTAAGCTCCCTCCCAGCTCTGACATTCTCTGTTCTAAGCTCTCTCCCAGCTCTGACATTCTCTGTTCTAAGGTCTCTCCCAGCTCTGACATTCTCTGTTCTAAGGTCTCTCCCAGCTCTGACATTCTTTGTTCTAGCCCCTCACAGCTCTGACATTCTGTGTTCTAAGGTCCTCAGATCTAATATTTTATGTTCTAAGGGCTCTGCATCCTTTACCATGATACCAGTTTGTAAATACAGGACTTCATAGCCTGTGACAGACTTGGACCTTAGGCAAAAAGGAGGCTTCATAAACAAGAGAGGAGGCTAAAGGTAGTAGGTGAGTGGGCTCAGGGAGTGGCCCTTCTCTCTCTTTAAAGAGGTCTGGAGACAGTGTTACTCTTTTTTCTCCTTCCATTCTTCCCTTGATCCTTCAGGGGTTGGGTTGGCCTCTAAAATATCATTATCCCCAAAGTTTAGCAGCTGACTCTCTCCATAATCTCTCCACTGAAAGGATTCTCCTAGGCAGGGCTGGGTCTCCAGAGCCCTGAGGCAAGGGTAGGCATGGTTTCCTGGCACTCAGCATTTAGATTGCTAGGCCTGGTTATCATCCATTTATCAACATATACTTATAGAATGTCTGTTGTGTGCCAAGCTAGGAATGTTGTGAGCCCTGCGTAGCTTTCTCAGACTGTTGTGAAATACTAGCCTCAAGCTCCCTTTCTAAACTCGTTTCTTTGTACCTACCTTGGTAGGGCAGGGGATAATAATATTTTGAAGTAGGGGTGTTGGTTTAAAAGAAGGAACTTCAAAGCTCAGACTCTTTCCAGATATACAATAAGGAGAAAGAAATACGTTTTTATATGGTATCTACTATGAGCCAGGAACTCTCCTAACCATTTAACAAATATTTCATTTGCTCTCTCACACCAGAAAAGAAAAAAAGAGGGGCAGCTAGATGTAGGCCTGGAGTCAGGAGGACCTGGGTTCAAATACAGTCTCAGACACTTCTAGTTGTATGACCTTGGGCAAGTCTCTTGACCCCATTTGTCTAGCCCTTGCTTAGAGTTGTTACTAAGACAAAAAGTAAGGGTTTAAAAATATAAGAAAAACAAAATAATGTAAGAAAGATGCATATCAAGCAAAACAAATCCCTACCTTATCCATATCCAAAATTGTATCTCATTCTGCATTTTTAGTCTAACACCCTTGTTAGGAGGTAGGTATCATGCTTTGTCATTCTCTGGAATCATTGGTGGCATATCACACTGATCAGAATTCTTAGGCCTTTCAAATTGTTCATTTTTGCAATGACATTTTTTTTTAAATCTTTACCTTCCCTCTTGGAGTCAATACTGTGTTTTGGCTCCAAGGCGAAAGAGTGGTTAAGGGCTAGGTAATGGGGATCAAGTGACTTGCCTAGGGTCACACAGCTGGGAAGTGTCTGAGGTCACATTTGAACCTGGGACCTCCCGTCTCTAGGCCTGGCTCTCCATCCACTGAGCTACCCAGCTGCCCCCTTGCAATGACATTATAGAATAAATTGTCTCTCTAGTTTTGCTTACTTCCCTTTGCACTAGTTCATAACACTCTTCCCAGATTTTTCTGAAACTGCCCCTTTCTTCTTTTCTCATGGCATAATAGCATTCCTTTATATACTGTAATCTATTCAGTCATTCTGTTAAAATGGAATACTATTGTGCTATAGCAACAGTGAGAAGGATTTCAGAAAAACCTGGAAAGACCTACATGAATTAGTGCAAAGTGAAGCAATTAGAACCAAGAGAACATTGTATGCAGAAAAAGTAATATTATACAATGAACATTCACGAATGACTTAGCTATTCTTAGCAATACAGTGATCCAAGACAATGCTCAAGAACTCATGATGAAAAATGCCAACTACCTCTAGAAAAAGAACTGATAAGAGTCAGAATACAGACCAAAACATAGTATATTTCACTTTATTTCTTCACTTTTGTTCAAGTTCTCTTTTACAAAATGACTAATATGGAAATTTATGCTATTTTAAAAAAGCTATTACACATATGAAATCTTTTATCAGATTGTTTGCTGCCTTAGGGAGGAAGGAGCACAAGGAGAAAGGGAACATGAGAACTTGTCTCAAACTTAAAAAAAAAAATTAAAGTTAAAATTGTTTTTCATTTAATCGAAGAAAAAAGGTTATTAAAAATTATCCAGTCTTTCCCCAATTGATGAGCACCATCTTTGATAAAAATCAAAATAAATGGTAAGAAAAATTGCTTCCCACACCTGAGAGTACACTCTCCCACAGAATCTCATATTGCTGAAGGGAAAGTGAATATAGATGAGGAACAAAGAGGACCCAAGGAACATTAGATCATGGAACACTTGAGGACTAGGGCACATATGTAGGAAGTATGCTCAGTCAGGTCAACTCATACTTCTAGAGCTATGTTCTAGCTGGAATCAACCCCTTTCTTCAGTTCTGCTTATTGTTGCTCACACTACTGGCTGGAAGGAGTGTTGAGTC
Organism: Gracilinanus agilis; assembly: GCF_016433145.1. Taxonomy (NCBI): domain Eukaryota; kingdom Metazoa; phylum Chordata; class Mammalia; order Didelphimorphia; family Didelphidae; genus Gracilinanus; species Gracilinanus agilis. The sequence goes on from NC_058132.1 coordinate 63,766,791, forward strand.
AGGGTTCCATCACTGAGAGAAAAAGGAGAGAGAGAGAGAGAGAGAGAGAAGGGAGGTAGAGCTGGAGGGAGGGAGGGAGGTTTTCAAAGCAAGGCTAGATGGGGTGATGCATGATCTCTGTTTATTATGACAAAGAGAAAGATTTTTATAGAAAGTATAGTACTAAGCCTTACATCATAATTAGGAGGTGTTACTTTCCCATAGAATATTGTTTGTGAAATGACTTTACCCAAAACATTTCTAGGGCTCCTCTACAGATGCAAGCAAATTGAGAAAGAGTGATTGCTAATATGTTCTGAGTAACTTGGGGAAGAGAAAGATTTGGTATTTTGATCATGACATTACAAAGGCTTCTTTGCTCTTCAAAATAAAGACTCAGTGTTTTTTATTATGACCATTTTGGGGAGGAATCCTTCAAGGGTTCTCCTTATCTGAGTTTCAGCCAAACAACAGTTCACACTGTGAGATTTAGACCTTGCCAAAAATCACAGGCAAACTTACAAGCACGTCTTTTATGTTTGCTTTCCTCAGTGGATCTAATTTGTCCTAGGTTCCTCCATAAAGAGGGATCTATATCTGAACTCTGATCAGTAGGTCTCTGCTTTCTGAAGGTCTCTGTTGATCTTCAGCAATTCTCTCCTTCCTCCCTCCCTCCCTCCCTTCCTCCCTCCTTCTGTTCCTTCCTTCCTTCCTCCTTCCCTCCCTTTCTCCCTTCCTCCCTTCCTCCTTCCCTCCCTTCCTTCCTTCCTTCTTTTCTTCCTTCCTTCCTTCCTTCCTTCCTTCCTTCCTTCCTTCCTTCCTTCCTTCCTTCCTTCCTTCTTTCCTTCCTTCTTTCCTTCCTTCCTCTTTTCTTCCTTCTTTCCTTCTTTCTTCCTCTTACTTTCTGTTTTAGTAACAACTCTAAAACAGATGGGCAAGGACTAGGCAAATGAAGTTTGTTTGAACCCAGTTTCTCCTGACTCCAGGCATGGCACTCTATCCACTGTGCCACCTAGCTACCCCCAGCAGGGGGAAGTATCTAACTCATTTTTTTCTCAATGGCCAAGTGGCTAATCTCTTTGCATCCAATGGTTAGCACAGTTAATAAATGATTATTTACTAAATGACTGACTTTTTATTATTCAGATCCAAGCTGTAGCAAGGTCATTAGGCATGAAGTCATTATTGGAACTTCTGTGCTTTGACCTCATTTGGCGACTTTCCGATTTGAGACTAGAAAATTCCCTTCAATTTCTATCATTCTGATTGGTCCTAGCAGTCTTCTTTTTCCATTCATGCCCTGAAGCCCAGAGGTAGCAGCTGCTATTATTTGTACCTTCTGGGGCTAGTTGCCCAGAAAGCAAAAGGTCTGTCCTCCAGAGCAAAATAGACACTTAAGACAATAGCAAGGGGAGTGGGTAGAGAGAATGGAAAGAGTATTGGACTTAGAGTTCAAGAGGGCCTGGGTTCAAATTCTGATTTTGAAAGTTATATGGCTATGGACAAAGCATTCACCTCTAAGTAGGAGTGTGCTGGAGTCAACTTGAAATGGCTTGCAAGCCCTCCATTTACACTTCAGAAATTAATAAAAGCTACAAATTGGAACTTGATTTATTTTTCCTTAATTGCCTAGGCTTAAGAAAGTGATGGAGAAAGTGTTAATAAAGCAGATTAAATAAAAGTATGTTCTGCCTACATTTTTTAGACATGTGACTGTTAAATATTTACCACTACCCTCCTGCCTTATTTTAATCTCAGTTCTTTCATTTGTGGGTATAAGAATGATATTTGGAATATTTACCTCAGAGGATCATTGTAATGGTCAACTAAGATGAGGTAGGTAAACTTAAAACTCTCTCTATGTCACTTATGAATATTTATTATTGTTGTTGTTATTACTATCCATAAATAAGTCAGGAAACAAGCATTTTTTAAATACTACTATGCCCTAGGCCAGCATTGGCAAAGTATTGGCACATGTGCCCAGCTGGCACAGGAGAACTGTTCAGTTCCCTCTCTTTCCAGTGCCCAAGGACATTTTTTGCATGTCCATCCCCTCTGTCCAGTTGCCCAAAGTGAGCACTTTCTCCCTCCATTCTCTGGGGTAATGATGGGGGCTCATAGGCAACTTGAAGTTTGAGTTTGGGCGCTTCAACCTGAAATCCTTTACCAATGCTGCCCTAGGCATTGTGCTAAGCACCTTTCAAATAGAATTCTCACAATATGGCTACTGTTATTATCTCCATTTTTCAGGAGAGGAAACTGAGGCAGATAAATTAAGTGACTTGTCATACAACTAGTAAGTATCTGAATCTGGATTTGAACTCAGATCTTCCTGACTCTAGGTCCAGTGATCTATCTATCTCCTGTAGCACCTACCTATGGTATGGCCTCATCAGAGGGAGGAGGTAAACTGAAAGGGACAGGGGCCTAGGATGAGTAAAATAACAGCAATCCCCTGATAACTTGATCATTATGGAACCAGCTTTTGGTTGGTAGGAATGTGGCAAAAACTCCCAGAGGCTGGACCAGGTTCAAGGGTTGGGGACAAGCTCAGGAGAGGGCCCAACATGTAGTAATAGGGATAAGGAACCAGAATCATGGAGTCTCATCCTTGGGAGGAACCTCAGAGGCCATTGAATGAGTCCATTACCTGCACAAGAATCCATTCAATGGCATTTCCAGTAATCGTGCATCCCCAGCCTCTCTTAAAGACTTCCAATGGAAAGGGGCCAAGGGAAGGGAGCAGGGAAGGGCTGCTCTGAGCTCCCACGGTTGAGCATTCCACTTTGAAGTAGCTCCCATTGTAAGGAAGTTTCCCCCAAACCAATTTGCCTCTCCCTAACCTATACCCACTGCTTCTAGTTCTGCCCTGTGGGGCCAAGAAAACAGCCTGGTCTCCAGAGTGCAGGAACTGTCCAGCTCCTTTCCTCTGCCCCTCTCCCCCCATCTGCCTCTGCCCCCTTCCCCTTCCAGCCTCTTCCTTCTCTGGTGCAGACGGGGTTCCCCCACCAGCTCTCTCTCCCCCTGGGCTCAAGGCACCTCCCCAAAGAAGCACCAGAAAGGCGTGTTTGCTAACGAGAGCCCCAGGGCTCCTGGGGAAGGATAAATCTAGCTGCTCTTGCTTTGGAAAACAGGCTTTTAATTACCTGTGGTTCACTAGCCGCCAGCAGGGAAAACTTTTTATGGAGCCTACTAAACTGGTTAACCCTCTGTCTCCCATGCCTTCCTTGGCAAGTGGAGAGGACCAGTGGCCTCATTTCTGTCATCTGTGCTTGGAGATCCCTGAACCCTGGAGGAGTATCTGAGGGCGGAAAATCAGATTTGGGAAAGGGATGGATTAGAAAATGCAGCAGGTCAGCTGCGAGTTGGGAAATGTGCTTTCTGGGAAGCCAATTTTGGCTTTGCTACTTACTACTTGGGTGACCTTGATCAAATCAAATTCCCTCTCTCTGGGCTCTGTATAATGAGAGGGTTGGACTAGAGGATCTTTGAAGTCCCTTCCAGGTCTCAATCCTATGGATCTGGTATTCTAGAAACTCTTCACGAACATCAATCAGCCATGAGTCCTGGAGCCAGTCCATTTTGGATAGAAGCCCCCTTGATTCTGGGAGGCCTCCTGGCTGCCACCCTGTGCCCTCCAGCCGGCTGTTGGTCACACTGGGGGAAGCTGAATAGGGAGGAGCCAGGGCTGAGAGCTCTCAGATCCAGGCTCCTCAGGTCGGCCTGACTCGTTTGTGAATGAATGCCTGTGTTCTGGAGCTGGCAAGAGGGCTGAGCCTCTGGGCTCAGAATCTAGCTACTGTGCTGCACACAGCTCTCAGACTGCCCAGCTCCTCAGTCTCTCCAGGTAGCAGAACAGGGTCCTAAAATGAGGGGGTTGAACTTGATGGCCTTGGAGGTCCTCTCGGGCTGTAGGTCTACCATCCTTCTTACAGAGCGACCCCCTATCCACTTCTCTATCCAATCAGAAATGTGGGATGCACTAGGTTGGATCCCAAGATGAGGAGCAACTCAGCCTTCCCTCAAACAAGCATTGGGAGCTCCCCACCCTTCAAAAACCAGGCATTGCCAAGGACCCAGGAGAGGCAGAGGGGATGATGGGACCCCAGGGGCCATGCCAAGGGTGTGGTCACAGTTAAACGATGTGGAAGGGAGTTAGACTTTTTAAAACTACAATAAAGATTTCTTCCAGGTAGATTCCTCTGCCCTCTTCTCTGAAAGCATTCCTATGAGAGAGGGAACAGTAATATTTGTTTATTTGGTGCTTTAAAGCTCACAGAGTCCTTTGATCACAACAGTTCTGTAGGTTGTAAGACTAAACCCTGGAGAAGAACATTTATTTTTTTGTGTAAAAATATTTTTTATCAATTAAAATTTTTTTTAATTTTAATTTTGAATATTTTCCCATAGTTACATATTTCATGTTCTTTCTGGAGAGGAACATTTAAAGAACCATTCCAGGCTGAAGGGAGATGGGAGCTCAGAACCTAGAACTTTCGAAGTTGTCTAGGCTCTAGAGTGTTAGAATTGGGAGAAAACTTGGAAGGAAGTTAGTGGAATGTTAGAATTCAGAATGACAGTTTTAGAAGAGACTTAAAATCCCAGAATAGAAGTAATAGAAGGAATTTTAAAACATGGAATGTCAGAGCTGAAAGATGCCTTAGAACACAGAATATTAAAACTTGAAGGGACTTTTAGACCCAGAATTCAAGAACTTAGAAGGACCTTAGAACAGATACAGTCATAGTTGGAAAAGGTCTTACTCAGAGCAGAGAAATTCAATGAAAAAGAAGATACCTGAAGATAGAATGTCAGAGGTATAAGGGATCTTGGAACATAGAGTGTTAGATCTGTAGAAACCTTACGATAGAGATTAGTACAACACTAAAAGTAAAAACCTGAAGGAATCTCAGAACATAGGCTATCAGAGCATGAAAGTATAAGAAAAGGACTATAAAAGCTGGGAAATATACATGCATATAGATGGTATCATAGTACACAGAGCACTGTTCCTGCAGTCAGGAAGAACTAAGGTCAAATCCAACCTCAGACACTTACTAGCTATGTGACCCTGGGCAAGTCATTTGCCCAAGTCTCCTCAATTGTAAACTGGGGATTATAATAACATCTACCTCACAGGGTTGTTGTGGGAATCAAATGAGATAATTTTTGTAAAGCATTTAGCATAATGCCTGGCACATAGTAGGTCTTTAAAAAATTCATATTCCCTTCTCTTCCCCACCCCCTTCTGAGCTAGAAAAAACTCTATGCAGAATTTTTTTTAATTTTAATTTTGAATATTTTCCCATAGTTACATTTTTATGTTCTTTCCCTCTCCCCCAAACCCCCCAAACCTCCTTAGCCGATGCATAATTCCACTGGATTTTACATATATCATTGATTAAGACGTAATTCCATATTATTGATAGTTGGACTAGAGTTATCGTTTAGTGTCTTCATCCCCAATAATATCCCCATCAGCCCATGTGTTCAAGCAGTTGTTTTTCTTCTGTGTTTCTCCTCCCACAGTTCTTCCTCTGAATGTGGTTAGTTTTCTTTCTCATAAGTCCCTCAGCCTTGCTCTGGATTCTTGCATTGCTGCTGGTACAGAAGTCCATTACATTCGATTTTACCACAGTGTATTGGTCTCTGTGTATAATGTTCTTCTGGCTCTGCTCCTTTCACTCTGCATCCATTCCTGGAGGTTGTTCCAGTTCACATGGAATTCCTCCAGTTCATTATTCTTTTGAACATAATAGTATTCCATCACCAACAGATACCACAATTTGTTCAGCCATTCCCCAATCGAAGGACATTCTCTCATTTTCCAATTTTTTGCCACCACAAAGAGTGCGGCTATAAATATTTTTGTATAAGTATTTTTCCTTATTATCTCTTTGGGGTATAAACCAAATGTGCTATGACTGGATCAAAAGGCAGATAGTCTTTTTAAGCCCTTTGAGCTATGCAGAATTTTTAAAAGGATGAAAAGAATCTAGGCATAGCTACAAGTCAATCTCATCCTAAGGATAAAGATCATGGGATGTCTCATTCTTCTACACAGGAAACTCAGGTCACATATAGGCTTTGGAGCTATTCTTCCAATCCCCATTTACATTGACAGAATGGCCAGAGTCTGGAAGTGTAGGGATATCCCTGAAGAGTCAGAGCAGAGTGAGTCAATTTTCTAATGCCTTGGCTTATGAGCCCCCACTAGTGTGCTTTTCCCCATGATTACCAATTGATATTGACTCATCATCCAGACCATCCAGTATTTACTAAGGTGATATGACGAGGAGAGTTATCCCAAGCTTCTCACCAAAAGTCTGTAACATATACTTTCGCAAGTATATACAGTATTCAGAGGAAATTCAAGTTTAGAACAAATGTGGCAAAAAGACAACTCCTAAAAGTCCTTTTGCTGGAGTTCTCAAATATTGGTAGGGTATAGTTGTCCCACACTCTAGCCTCACCTCCCAACCAAGGGTCTTTGCAAGAACCGCCAATCTGCATTCAATATATCCTTGGCTCCCTATGCAGACACAGCTGTCAACTGTTCTAGAGACACTGCTAGGACACCAAGGAGAAGGTGGAAAGCCTTAAATCCTCTGAACTTTCAAAGTTCACAGATCCTCCTCTAACAGAGGAAAGATGAAGAAGAAGTTGAGGCAAAGACCGAGGCAATCTTCTTTCTATCCCAAATCATTCTTCCTTAGAGACTTGGCTAGAACAATCTCTCCTACCTCACTGCTCACAATCACCTCTTCCAAGAAGCTGCTTGGTTTTATATAAAAAAAGCCCAGGAGGGTATGACCAAATCCCTCAGCTATTCCAAATAGACTTCCTGTCACACCACAAGAAGTTTCCGGGTTTTTGTTCAGATCTTGTGAAAGCCAGAAATATGTTCTCACCTTATAAATGTGTCAGGGCAAAGTGGTAGGGGGCAAATTTAGCCTTACCTTTACAAAATAAAATACCTGAGCTTTCTCTAATAAGCATTTGGACAACCCAACAACATTTGTATTTAGATGAGAAAGAAAGCAGAGAGGACATTATATATACTTGTTGCAGGAGAATGAACACTGGGGCTTTGGTTTGGAGACTTGGGCTTGGAGTCCAACATGAACATTTGCCATATGACCCGGAGCAAGTCAGATAAGTAGTCTGAGCCCCCATTTTCCTTCTCTGTAATTCTTTTGCCATTTACCAAAGGAAAACACTTTGTGAACCTAGAGAAAAGGAATATGGACAAAGTCAGAAAGGACAAAAAGAGCCAGGGAAGGTGACCAGGGCATGGGAAAACTCTTATTTCTATCACTATCACACTTTCAAGAAGGAAACAAGTATTGACTAAGAATCTACTACATGGCACAGCTAGATAGCACAGGGGATGGAGAGCCTGGCTCACAGATGAGAGGTCCTGGGTTCAAATCTGACCTCAAAAATTTCCTGCTTCTGTGTCACTGGGCAAGTCACTTAACCTTAATTGCCTCGTCCTTACCACTCTTCTGTCTTAAAACTTATACTAAGATACTTAAAGGTTTTAAAAAAACTTACTTTACAAGTATTATTTCACCTGAGTTTCACAATAACCCTAAAGGATAGGTGCTATCATTATCCCCATTTTACTGGACAGACAGAATTTAAGTGACTTACCTAGGGTAATATATTTAGGAAATGTCTGCGATTGGATTTGAACTCAGGTCTTTCTGATTTGAGGCTCAGAGCTGTATATACTGCTCCATCTAGCTGCCTTTAAGATTTATCAAAACTCTCTCCTCACAACACCCCACATGAAGATATAATTGTCTTTTACATAAAAGGAAACTGAGGCAGAGTGACATAAGATCATAGAATTAGAGCTGGAAGGGACCTTCCAGTTATGTGAGTTGCTATGCCATCCATTCAAACAAATTCAGGGTCAGTCAAGGATAATGTGACAAAAGGGACTTGTGAGTGACAGATATAGGGTTGCTACCTAAAACTAGGAAGGACAGGGCAAGACCAGAGAGAGAGAAAAAAAAAATAAGAAGTTTCTATATCTCTGATATCAGAAAGCAAGAGAACCAAGTCATCATTCAGTGACCTTGTTTTTTTAAAGATGTGAAAGGAAAGGCATTATGATATAGTGGAAAGAGAGACTAAGAGAGGGAAGTAGGGATAGGGTTCTAAAAAATGAGAAGAGAAAAGAAGGAAGATCAGAAGGAAGCACAGACAAGCAGGATAGCTTTGAAAGTTATATGCTGAATGTGCTATAAAAGTAAAAAGAAAAGCAATGACATACAATGGAAATAGTACTTTGGGGGCAGCTAGGTGGGTTCGGTGGATAGAGGGCCAGGAGGACCTGGGTTCAAATCTGGTCTCAGACACTACCTAGCTGTATGACCCTGGGCATGCCACTTAACTCTGTTTGCCTAACTCTTGCCCTTCTGGAAAGAAAGAAAGAAAGAAAGAAAGAAAGAAAGAAAGAAAGAAAGAAAG
>NC_058132.1:63775351-63782893 GCF_016433145.1 Gracilinanus agilis
AGAAAGAAAGAAAGAGAGAGAGAGACAGGGGGAGGGAGGGAGGAAAAAGAAAGAAAGAAAGAAAGAAAAAGAAAGAAAGAAAGAAAGAGAGAGAGAGACAGGGGGAGGGAGGGAGGAAGGAAGGAAGGAAGGACAGATATAAAAGAAAGAGTAATTTGTATAACGAGGCAGAGATCTGAATTAGAAAACAGGGAAGAAAGAAATAAATTAGTATTTATTAAGGACCTACTATGTACAAGTACTGTAGTAAGTGCTTTACAAATAGTATTTCATTTAATTCTCATAGTTCCTTGATAAGTAGATGCTATTATGACCTCCATTTTATAGTTGAAAAACAGGCAAATAGGTTAAGTGACTTGCCCAGGGTCACACAATTAATGTGTCTGAGGCTAGATTTGAACTCAGATCTTCTTGACTCAAGGCCTAATGCTCTGTTAATTATGACAGCACCTAGCTGTCTAGGCAAAAAATATCTAAGGGTGAGCTGTCAGCTCTTTCGTTGCTACCATTTATTGCTTGTGTGACCTTGGGCAATTCATTTAACATTTTGGTGGCTTAATTTCCTCATCTACAAAATAAGATGGTTTGAAGAAATATCTCCAAAGTCCCTTCTAGATCCATGTCTACAAATGATCTATGTCCAACAATAAAAGCAATAATAACATTTTTAAGAATATTTAAAGTCTATAATTTTTTCTTCTATAGCAGTCCTAGGAAGCAGGTAGATTTCCAGAGATTAAATGACATGTCCAAGGTCTCATAGCTTTTGGGTCTCAGAGTTGGGGTGTCTGAATTTGAGTGAAGAAGGAATATTACATAATGGATGAGAGTACTATACTCTGATCTCAGAAGACCAGAATTTAAATCTAGCCTGAAACAGCTTGTATCTATGGGCAAGTAACTTAACCTCTGCTAAGCCTCAGTTTCCTCATCTGTAAAATGAAGATAATAATATCATCTACATAACAGGGTTGTTGTGAGGATCAAGTGTAATAATACATGTTAAGTGCTGTATAAACCTTAAAGTGCCATAAAAATGTTAGCTATGATTTCTATAGAATATAGAAACTGTTAAGACCTGAGTTTAAAACTTGCCTCAGACTTTTACTAGCTGAGTGATCCTGAGCAAATCATTTAACTCCTGCCAGCTTCAGTTTCCTCATCTGTAAAATAGGGATACTGGTAAAACTTCATCACCTCCTTCCCAGGGTTCTTATGAGGATCAAGTGAGATAATATATATATAATATGCTCTGCAAACCTTAAGGCACCACATAAATGCTATCTACGATTACTATTAGCTAGTCTAGCATAGTAGATAGAATTTTGAACATGGAGCCTGAAAGATCCATGTTCAAGTCCTGCCACAGATAGTGGTTGTCCTTCAGACTCCAAGAGGACCAAAATTACATCACTGTGATATCTTTTGATTCAAGCATAAATTGGATTTCAGTGAGGCAAAGTTACACAGTCATCAGCTTCTCTCTTTCTTCTAGAGTCTTGAAGTCCAGTGCCAAGATAAAAATCAAGATGGTGGATGACTCGGGATACAATGGACCACAGACTCATTGGTGAATTAGGAGGGAGGTGTCTACCCCAAGCATGTGAAGACTTCCCCAGCAGAATAGGTGGATAAGAACCGTTTGATCCAAAGACCATGAAGGTGGCTTGAAGCAGGCACCGTGGAGTGCTTCCAGCTGTGCTAAAAATGGAAGAAGCCAAGGTCATCCACTGCATCCCCAGCCATCCTGACTTTTGTCTTGCCACTGGACTTGGATGGCTTTGTACAACTCTGCCTCACTTAAAGCCAATTCTTGCATCGGTCAAGACATTACCCATGATGTCATTGGACCAAGGACAAACAACAACACGTCAGCTATTATTTACTAATAAGTTTCAGCTTCCTCCCCTTGATGTCCATCAGGGATGAGTTGAGGGAAGGCAGATTCCTTTGAGTAGCTAGATAGCATTAGACAGGTAGCCATGCCTCTGTAAACAATGTCTGATTTGGAGAAGAGATGATCTGAGGTTTGGGATCATCCAACCAGAGATGGCCTTCTTTGGAGCAGATAATCAAGCACTGGCCATATTTCTGCCTGGAACTCCAGGACTCTATCTCCTGCTGAAAGCTGTGTTTCCGTGGCTCTGTACATGTGTTAGTGTTTATTTTGTGGTCAAGGATGTGGGGAGACACCCAGACGCTCAGTGGTCAAAAGAGAAAACATCAACAGCCAAAAGGCAGCTTAATAGCCAGACTATGTATTTCCATGGTGATCTTTGGAGCTCGGAGCACCTTGTCCTCTCTAAGTGAATGCTCCTTCCCTGCAGTGGTTATCATACCATTTCCCTTTCCTTTCCCCGCTGACACTTCCATCCCTCGCCCCAAACCCAGGTTGGCAAGGTCTATTTCAAAACTTCCTTGAGTTGTTCTTTATGGCTAGGAAGTCCCTACTGTGGGTTAACCTGTATCCTTCTTACTACAATAGCAGCCTCAGACACTGAAGTTTCCTCCCACTGATCGATGTGGCTTTAAAGGGGATAAAAAGCTATTCTGAGCACAGGACATATGGAAAAAGGATTAGATTTGTTCCACTTTGTCCTAGAGGGAAGAACGAGGGAGAAAGGTAGAAAATCTCAAAAAGACAGCTTTAGGTTTGATTTTGAAGAAAATTTCTTAACAACGGTTTGCTGTGGTTCAGTTGGTTTTTGGCTGTGTCTGACTCTTCGTGACCCCCTTTGGGGATTTCTTTCTTTTTCTTTTTCTTTTTTTTTTTAAACCCTCACCTTCCATCTTAGAATCAATACAGTGTATTGGTTTTGAGGCAGAAGAGTTTTTTTTAAACCCTTACCTTGTGTCTTGGAGTCAATACTGTGTCAATACTCCAAGGCAGAAGAGTAGTAAGGGTAGGCAATGGGGGTCAAGTGACTTGCCCAGGGTCACACAGCTAGAAAGTGGCTGAGGTCAGATTTGAACCTAGGACCTCCCATTTCTAGGTCTGGCTCTCAATCCAGTGAGCTACCCAGCTGCCCCCTCTTCAGGGATTTCTTGGCAAAGATACTAGAGGGGCTTGCCTTCTCAGCTCATTTTATAGATGAGGAAACTAAGGCAAACAGGGTTAAGTGACTTGCCCAGGGTCATATAGCTGGTTAAGTGTCTGAAGCTTTATTTAAACTTAAGACTTGCTGACTTCAGGTTGTGGACTCTATCCATTGCTCCACCTTGCTGTCCCCCAATTATAGTCATTCCAAACCACAGTGGATTCTTTTGGAAGGCACAGGCTTCCCCCCTACTGAAGGTTTTCAAGCAGATGCTGGATGACCACTAGTTGGGAATGTTGTCAAAAGGACATTTGTTCAGGTATGAGTTGGAATAGATGATTTTTTGAGGTTCTTTTTACCTTTGAGGTTCTCTGATTTTCTTCTGGCCTTTTCTGATCATGCTATATTTTAGGAGCCTCATAATTAGCCATTTGTTAAAGGACCATGTGCTTGCATAGTATTGACAAGGATTCTTAACTTGGGCTCTCTACATTTTGAAAAAGTTTTAATTATTGCATTTTAATGTGATTGGTTTCCTTTGTAATCATATCTATATATTTTATTTTATGACTTTAAAAACCTTATTATCAGCCAGCTAAGTGGTTCAGGGGATGGAGTGCCAGACCTAGAGATGGGAGGTCCTGGATTCCAATCTGACCTCTCACACAATTCCTAGCTGGGTGACCCTGGGCAAATCATTTATCCCCAATTGCTTAGCCCTTACTGCTCTTCTGCCTTGGAACTGATATTGACTATTGATGCTAAGGCAGAAGGTAAGGATTAAAAAAAAAAACCCAAACCATATTCAGAGAAGGGTTCCACAGGCTTTATCAGATTGCCAGAGGAGATCACAACACAACAGGATAGAGGAAAGGATATAGAAGTCAGAGTCAGAGAATCTGAGTCTATACCTCCACTTTATTTCCTACTAGCTGTAGGGGGAAACAGCAAGTCGTTTAGGCAAGTCATTTCCCCTTATTTCCCCAGTTAAATGAAGGATCTAGACTAGATGATCTTTATTTTTAAATTTTATTTTATTTCCCCCCAATTGCATGTAAAAACAGTTTCCATAATTTTTCAAAAAATCTTGAATCTTGAATTCTCTCCCTCTCTCCCTTTCCCCCCTCCCAATCCCTTATCTTGAGGTGGTAAGTAATCTCATATATATTTTACATGTGCAATTACATAAAACATTTTCCCATATTAATTCTTTTGTTGAAGGAAACTCAAATATGAAAAAATTAAGAAAGAAAGTGAAAAAAGCTTTCTTTGGTCTGGATTCAGACTCTACCAGATCTTTTTCTCTGAAAGCAGGTGGCATTTTTTGTATGAAACCTTTTGGATCATTGTATTGATAAGAATGGCCAAGTTATTCACTGTTGTTTTTTGTCCTGTCGCTGTGTACAAATGTTTTCCTAGTTCTGCTTATTTCACTTTGTTCAGTTCATATAAATATTTCCAGGTTTTTCTGAGCTCCTCCTGCTTGTCATTTCTTATGGCACAATAGTATTCCATTACAATTGTATACTATAACTTACTCAGACATTCTCTGAATGATGAGTATCCTCTCATTTTCCAGTTTTTTGCCTTTGAATATTTGTGTGTGTGTGTGTGTGTGTGTGTGTGTGTGTGTGTGTGTGTATAGGCTCTTCTTGTTTTTCTTTACTGTCTTTGGGATACAAACCTAGTACTAGTATTGTTAGATTCAAAAGGTATATACTATTTTATAGCCCTTTCAGTTCACAACTTCCCCAACAGTACATTAGTGTCTCAGTTTTCTCACAACTTCTCCAAGTTTTGTCATTTTCCTTTTCTGTCATAACTGCCAATATGATAGGTATGGGGTAGTACCTCAGTTGTTTTAATTTGAATTTCTCTAATTAATAGTGATTTATAACATTTTTTGCATGACTGTAGAGAGCTTTAACTACTTTGTCTGAGAACTGCCTGTTCATATCCTTTCAGCATTTATCAATTGGGAATAACTTGTATTCTTATATATTTGACTCATTTCTCTATGTATTTGAGAAATTAAGTCTTTATTAGAGCTTTGTAAAATTTTTTGGACCATTATGATTACTGTGTATTACTCTTCATCCTATTTCCCAAAACTTCCCTCTTTTCTATCAGTGCACCCCATCACCCCATTCTCGTATCCCCTTTCCCTCCTATTTTCCTGTAGAGTAAGATAGATTTCTATATCCAATTGTGTGTGTTCTTCCCTTGTTGAGCCAATTCTGATGAAAGTAAGGTTCACATGTTCTTTTCCCCATATCCTCCATTTTATCCTTCCCCTTCCCCTGTAAAAGCTCCTTTGTGCCTCTTTTATGTGAAATAATGTACTCCATTATATTTTCCCTTCCCCCTCCTCCCAATACATTTCTCTTTCTCATGCTTTAATTCAATTTAAGTTTTTATATCATCCTGTCACATTCTACTCACATCCTTGCCCTCTGTCTATGTATACCCCTTCTTATTGCCTTAAAGTTCTTTGTGGTTATAAGAATCATCTCCCTATGTACAGAGTTTAACTTTATTAACTGTCTTTTGATTTCTCTTTCCTATCTACCTTTTTATGCTTCTCTTGACTCTTGTATTTAAGAGTCAAATTATCCATTCAACTCTGGTCTTTTTATCAGGAATGTTTGAAAGTCTTCTATTTTATTGAATATCCTTTTTTCCCTTGAAGGATTGTGCTCAGTTTTGCTGGGTAAGTAGTGATTCTGAATTGAAGTTCTAGCTACTTTGCCTTCTGGAATATCATACTATACACCCTCTTATCCTTTGATGTAGAAGTTGCTAAATCCTGTTTTATCCTGACTGTGGCTCCACAACATTTGAATTGTTTCTTTTTGGCTGTTTACAATACTTTTTCCTTGACCTGGGAATCCTGGAATTTGACTAAAATATTCCTAAGGATTATCCTTTTCAGATCTCTTTCAAGATGTGATTAGTGGATTCTTTTAATTTCTATTTTGCCCTCTGTCAGGGCAGTTTCCAGTGATAATTTCTTGAAAGATAATGTCTAAATTCTTTTTTAAATCATGGCTTTCAGGTAGTCTAATAATTATTAAATGATCTCTCCTGGTTTTATTTTCCAAATCAGTTGTTTTTCCAATGAGACATTACTCATTTTCTTCTATTTTTTCATTCTTTTGACTTTGATTGTTTCTTGATGTTTCAAGGAGTCATTAGCTTCCACTTGCCCAATTCTAATTTTTAAGACATGACTTTCTTGAGTGAACTTTTGTATCTCTTTTTCCATTTGGACAATTCTACTTTGTAAAGAGTTCTTTTCCTTAGTAAATTGTGCACCTATTTTTCCATTTGGCCAATTCTGCTTTTAAATGAGTTCTTCCCTTTGTTGGGTTCTTGTGCCTCTTTTACTAATTGGCCTATTCTGTTTTTTAAAGTATTAATTTCTTCAGTATTTTTGGTGCCTCCTTTGCCAAGCTGTTGACTATTTTTTCACGATTTTCCCGTATCACTCTCATTTCTTTTCCCATTTTTTCTTCTACCTTTCTTGCTTGCTTCTTAAAATCCTTTTTGAGCTCCTCCATTAGTTCATTTTTGGGCTTGTGAGCAATTAATATTTTTCTTGGAGGCCTTGGATGCAGCAGTATTGACTTTGTTGTCTTCTTCTGAAGTTGTGTTTTGGTCTTCCCTGTCACAAAAATAACTTTCTCTGTTGTTGTTGTTGTTTTGCTCATTTTCCAGTCTTTATATTTTCTTTTAATTAAAAAAACTGTTAATGTTGGATTCTGTAACTGTGGTGAAGGTTATTCCAAGCTTCAGATTCTTCGTGTAGCATCTGTCTTCAGAGCTGGCTCTGGGGATCTACCTGCTTTCAGTTCTTCAACTGATATAAGGAAAGGTGTGTTTAATACTCTCTAGGTCTGTGCCCTGGTCTGTGAATAACCACAAGCACCCTTTTCTGCCTTAGAATTGTGACCTGCTTTCTAGTGGCCACAAGTGCTGTTGTGTGCTAATGCCCTTCCTCTCTCTGAGACTGGGTCCTAGGACTGCTTCCTGGATCTGTGTATGGGCAATGTGACAAGAGTCTTGAACTCAGAACCAGCAAAGAGACTCCTGTAATCTCTTTCTGAGCAGTTGTCTGTCCCTCCTTTACCATTTGTAGTTGAGAGCTCTGGAAATCCTTGCTGCTGTTTCAGCTGTGCTCAGTGTCTGGTGCCATGGTAGGGCTTACCCTAGTGTATTGCTTTGCTGTCCTTCTCCACCTCAGTTTGCCAGAGTCCTCATGCTAGATTTCTAAATTGTTTGGGGCTGAAAAATTACTTCACTTCGGGTTTTTTTTTTTTTTAATTTTTTTTTAATTTTTTTTTACATTTATTAATATTCATTTTTAACATGGTTACATGATTCATGCTCCTCCTTTCCCCTTCAACCCCCCCCGCACCCCCCCTACCCATGCGCATTTCCACTAGTTTTGTCATGTGTCCTTGATCAAGACCAATTTCCAAATTGTTGGTAGTTGCATTGGTGT
>NC_058132.1:63792151-63813251 GCF_016433145.1 Gracilinanus agilis
CTCTCTCTCTCTCTCTCTCTCTCTCTCTCTCTCTCTCTCTCTCTTTCTTCCTTCCCCTACTTCTTTCAGATGAAATAAAATAATAAAAGTTATAGCCAGTCTCACAATTCTAATGTTACAACATCAATCTATCTATCCTTGGCTTGTTTGTCCCTAGTTGTTTGCATGTTGCCCCCCCCATACTAGGAGCTCCTTGAAAGCAGGGACTGGCTTGCCTTTCTTGATCTCCCCAGAGTTTAGGACAGTGGTGGGGACACAGGAGCTGCTTAATAAATGTTTTTTGTTGGTGTTGAAGGAAAGATCCCAAACAATTAGGGGGAGCAGGAAAAGCTTCTTGGTGTGCCCCATGAATCTAAAATGAAGTATAAAGGCCTAGACCTGGGAGAGCGTGGCTCAGAGGGTCCTCATGAAGTGAGCCCATCAGTAAGAGCTGGCACATGGGCTTTTAGGAGGGGTCTGGGCACTGTTCAGCTCAGCACCATTTGGTGATACCACCTCACCTTCCGCACTCAGGCCTCAAGGGAAACACTTTCCCAACTCAGTCCTGACAAGTCCAGGTATCAGCTAGGCTGAGAGACACCAAGGCTCCACAGAGGGAGTGAGGCCTGAAGGCAGGAGTCCTGTGGGGTGACATTAGAGAGGAAGAAGGGACCTTCCATAATCCACAGTAAGAAAAAATTAATGGGGAAGGGGAGAGGAGACAATACCAGAATTGGCCAGGGGAGTGTAGTGGACTAGAATTCCCTGCCAGTCGGGTTAAATTCTCAGTTCCTTCACTCACTGGTTGTACAATGACAAACAGCATAGCTTAGTGAATAGAGCATTGAACTTGGGGTCAGGAAAACTTGAGTCTGAATTATATATTGGATGTTTACTTAGCTGTGTGACCCTAAGCAAATCTTAACTTCTCTAGGCCCAATTTTCTCATCTGCAAAAAAGATTTAGCCTGGATAATCTCTAAAATCTTCTCCATCTCTAAGGCTATGATCTTAAATCACTCAATCTCTCTGAGCCTCTATTTACCCTTCTGTAAAAGGAAGATGGTGCCTTCCGGTGGGGTATTGTGAGGGAAAAAGTTTGCAAACCTCACATCAATGTGGAAATGGGCATTCTTCCAGGGCCTTCTCTCCCAGCCTCCTCTTCTCCTTTGGGTCCTTGACCACACTTCCTTCTTTGATTTTTTGCTAAACCTAGCCTACTCTTATCTCCCCACATTCTTTTAGTGTTAAATGGACTCTGCTGGCCCTGAATTTATTCACATTGGTTGATATTTGGCTTTTGTGAGTTCTTGGGTCTGATTCCCTTGTCCTGCTTGTGTGTCCCTTTATCCCCAATAACTCCTTTGACACCCTGAGGATGGGGACTATATCTCCATATTAGATTATAACTGGAGTTGTCAACCTGGGCTTTGTGAAATTGTTGGGTCTTTTAAAAAATGTCAGTAACTGAATTTCTATATAGTTCATTTCCTTTGTAATCCTACACATGAATTTTAATTTGATGCATTAAAGGAGTCCATAGGCTTCACTAGACTGCCCAAGGGATCCATGACACAAAAAAGGTAAAGAACCTCTGGATTAGGGGCTCCCTGAGAGTAAGGAGGTTGCCTGAGGTTTGAGGAAGGAGACACAGAGGAACTGTTGATAGCAGACTGAGCAAGAACTAGAAACCAGACCAAGGTCCTCACCACTGTACTATGTTGCTTTCCTGTTCCTGAGAGAGCTGAATGATAAGGACTCATTTCCCTTTAGCTGAGCCCAATGGTGGTAGAGAGGAAAACATAATCGACACGTATTTATTAAACTCATTTCAGGCAATGGGTTTACGGAGACAAAAATGAAAGATTCCCTGCCTCAGCAGAGAAGTATACATATTAGACAACCAGGGAACGTTTATTAAGTATCTGCTATGTGCCAAGCAAAAGACAATCTGCCCTCAAGGAGCTCATAGTCTAATGGGGGAGACAACTAGCAAACAAAAATGTACTAGCAAGCTATAGAGAGGATAAATGGGAAATAATTAACAGAGGAATGAAGAGGGGTTGGGGAAGGTTTCCTATAGAAGGATGGAGTTGAGATGGGACTTAAAGAAAACCAGGAAGGTCAGTGGTTAGAGTAGAGGAGGGAGAGAGTTCCAGGCTCCAGGAATTAGCCAGAGAGAATGCTCAGAGCCCAGATGTGGACTTATCTTTTTCTTGGAACAGCCAGGAGGCCAATGTCACTGGATTGAAAAATGCATGGTAGGGAGAAAGGTGTAAGGAGAATGGAAAGGGAGGAGGTGCCTTGGTTTTGTGTTTGCTCCTGGTGGCAATAAGAAGCCACTGCAGTTTTTTGATTGTATATAGCTGTGGAGGGGAGGCTGGAGGAGGGGGAATAGGGAGGCAAATTTAGACTTTAAGGAAATCAATTTAGAGGGTGGATTGGAGTGGAGGGAGACAGGAGGCAGGGAAATCCATCAGGAGGTTACTGAAATAGTCCAGGCTTGAGGTGACAGCCTGCCCCATTGTGGTGGAGGCAGTGTCAGAGGAGAGAAGGGGAAGTATTGGAGAGATAGCGCAGAGGTGGAATCAATAGGCCAGGGCAATCGATTGGATATGGAGTTGGGGGGAAGGACGAGATAGTGGGAAATCTAGGAGGACTTCTAGGTTGGGAGCAGAAGGGTCTAGGAAGATGGGGCTGTCCTCAGCAATAATAAGGAAGGCAGAAAGTGGGGGAGGGTTAGGAGAAAGGTAATGAGTTCTGTTTTGGACAAATGTATCTGTCCATAGGTATATACAAAATTGATAGACCAGGGCAGCACCCTGGATTGAAAGCCAGGTCTAGAGACAGGAGGTCCTGGGTTCAAATGTGACCTCAGACACTTCCTGACTGTGAGACCCTGGACAAGTCACTTACCCAAATGCCTAGCCCTTGCTGCTCTTCTGCCTAGGAATCCATACGATTTAAGGCAGAAAGTGAAGTTAAAAAAAAAAAAAAAAAGACAAGTGATGTGAAGGAGAAGGGCACTAGGAGCTGAGGGAATCAGGGCATCCTTTTGGAGCCCGAGCTCCGTATTTGACGGACACTAGGGATTTGAGGGGGCCGTGGTGATGAAAGCGTGCATTACCGTCCTTGTAGTGCTGAGTTTGAGCAAGAGACTCCTCTCGGCTCCTCAGTACTTGTGCGGCCTTGACCAAGTGCGTTAACCTCGTTGAATCTCAGTTTCCTCTTTCGTAAAATGATCACCTTATGTGATTTCTAAGGTCCCTGCCAGTTCTCAGTTCTCTGATCCTCCGTGGAGGGAGGGAGGGAGCAGGCTGTTCCCATACGAGTACTAAAGCCAGCTCAGGCCAAGTCTAGGGACGGACAGGAGTGGACAGCGCTCTCCCTGGGGGGTCAGAGGGCTGGTCTGGAAGGGGTTACTCGAAGGCTCCGCCTCTCTGGATGCAGAGCCAATCAGGACAGCGCAGGAGGAGCTGGGTGGGCGCTCCGAGAGGGGGTGCGCTTTAGACGGAAGCGCAGCTGCTGAGCGGTCAGAGGGGCTCGGAGCCCGGGGACACTAGCAGGGGACAGCCGAGCAGCAGCCAGAGTCGGGGACTAGCCGGGCGAGCACCTGGACGCGGGCAGACGGCGGCGGCGGCGGTGGTGGCGGCGGTGGCGGTGGCGGCTCCAGTGGGGTTCTAGAGCTAGAGCCCGAGAGATTCCGGCAGTCTGTGAAGGGGCAGCGGAGGTGGCGCCGAACCTGCCAGAGAGAACCGAGGCGGCGGAGGCGAACTCGGCGGCGAGAGGAAGCGCTCCCTAGGGAGAGGGGACCTCCCTGAGGACAGGGAGGAAAAGAGGGACCCGGCCCGGGTTGGAGGGCAGGGGTGTGGGTCGCCGTCAGGCGGAGCGGGGTCACTGGCACTCACTCTCTCCCCAGGAGCCGTCCTGCTAGTCTCTATTGTGGTTGGGTAGTTGCCCGATCCACCCCCGAGGTGGGCATTCCTGGAGCTGTAGGGAAGTGTGAGCATCGCTCCGCTCGTACTGTGGTCGGGCCCCGTGGACCCAGTGGTCACAGAGGTGGTAAAGGCAGCGCACACTGGAAGGAGAGAATCTGATATTGCCTCCAATGGGAATCCCCCTGCTATTCCCCTCCCTGAGAGCCCTGGATCTGAGAGTTCTGGGTAGAGCCTGCCCTGGCAGAGGGTTCTGCTCCCCGTGCTGGAGACTCTCCGCTCCTCATGGCCCAGAAGGAAACCTTCTCCCCAAATGAAGAAAAGCTAAGGGGAAATCAAAGAGTTAGAGTCCCACCTCAACCAGTGCTTGACCTTGGGCAAGTCTGAACTTCTCTAAGCCTTTTTTCCCTCCTCTGTACAATAAGAGGGACTGAATTAGATGATCGCTGGGGTCCTTCAAATATTTGGATTCTTTGAGGGAGGAGAACTGTGCCCATTGCCTTCTGTGTACTCTCGGGCATGACCTGTAGAATTAACCTGTTGGCTCTGTTCTCTTCCCATCCCAGTCATCCCCAACTGACTCTGTTCCTGTTCAAAGTTGAGTGGTATCAGATAGGGCAGGCACCCAGGGATCTGGGGGGTAGTGGAAACAAAAGGCATATCGTTCAGTCCCTGAGACCAAGGCAGCAGAGTTCTCTGCCAAAAGGAATAGGAAGATAAGAATGGAAGACTGGATTGGAGCAGGCCCCTTCAGGTAGAGATTGGGAGGAAAACGAACATTCCTCTTCTTTCCTTTCCACCTCTGTGACACCCCATCATTGCACAGCATCCCTCTTTCTTGCACGTCTTCCCACCTGATCCCAGGTAGCCTAATGGACATATGCAGTCCAGGAGAAGGAAATACCTTTGGTTGATACTTTCAGCCTCCTGGCTCCTCCTTGTCCTCTTAGGGGCTCCTCGTCTCCGACAGCTTGCCATCCCCCCGGGCCTGAGACCCAGGACGCTGACCAGCTGGCCCCGATGGCTGGATCAGGAGCTTCTACCAAATTTTGTGGAGCCTGAGGAGCTGACCAAAGACCCCTGCCCACCCTCCTGTAGTACCCACCAGTGGCAGAGGCAGAGGCCTGGCTGCCTCATGGAGACATGCTTTGACACTTCCAGATGCCAGAGCCAAGGCTTCAAGGTGTTTGTATACCCTGTAGGGCTGACCCAGCCCATCTCTGAAATTCACCATAAAGTCCTGGCTTCCATCGAGGGATCCGGCTACCACACGGCCAACCCTGAGGAGGCTTGTCTCTTTGTCCTCCCAGGGGATGCCCTGAGCCCCCAGCTGCTACCACTGTGGAATGGAGGGCAGAATCATCTCATTTTCCATCTCCACCCAGGCTCTTGGCCTGATCTGGGCTTTGATTCGGGGCAGGCCATGTTGGCCAGAGCCAGTCCCAAACCGGAGACATTAAGGCTTGGCTTTGATGTTGCCCTCCCACTCTTTCCCCAGAGTTACCCACAGAGGGGTGGGAGTAGAGGCCAACTGGCCCATCTTATTCCCTCTCCTGGAGAGGACCTGCTGGCCTTTGAAGGCCAGGCAGACACGTGGGTCACTGGCTCTTCCAACCACCTGGACCAGAATAATATTTTGATCATCAGTGATCACCATGGTGAGGCCAGCAAACAACACAGAGATGGGCCGTGTAAACAGGACCACGACACTGATCAGTAAGTCCTGTCTCCCCTTTCACCTCTCATATTCTTCTTGTATATCCTAAGGAGCCACAGGGGGGAAAAGGAGATTGGAGGGAGGAAAATGGGACCAGGAGAGAAGCTATTGGGACATAACGCAGAAGGATATTGGGAAAGAGTGATGAGAACCCTGGACATGTCAGGGAACCAAGGTTAGAATCTTTAAATAGTAACTTTGTATCTGTGTGATTTGGGGCAAATTTCTTTCCTTCTCTGGACTTCTCTTTACCCAGCTGTAAAATAATTGAATTTGAGCATCTCCAAAGTCTTTTTTCCCAGTCTCAGTTCTATGCTCCTATGACTTAATTGAGTTTAGTGAGACCTCAAGAGGTGTGACCAAAAGGACAGATTCCAGACTCTGTCAATTCAATTGAACAAATATTTACAGACTGCTATGCTAAGAACTGGGGGAGATACAAAGATGAATAGTTCTCTCAGAGAATTCATAGAACTTAATGGTTCCCCCCTGGACTTTAAAAACAAGAGAAATCTTTATTTTATTTCACCCTTAGACTACTACCTCCCTACCCCACCCCCACCTCAATATCTCATTTCCTCATGATTCATATCTATAAAGAGGTGAGGGAATGTTTGGGGTGGCCTCTAAAAACTCAGGGTTAAATGTTTGGAATCTTGAGCTCTTCTAGGCATGAAAGCCTAATATTCTGATCCTGCCCTTCCACACTCCTGAGGAATGGGGGACTCCAAGCAGACCACCTCCTTCCTCAAGGAATATAAAAATGGATTTAAGGATCATCTTCCCTTCCTTTACCAGGGGAAACTGAGGTGTAAAAAAGGAAAGTAGCTTGCCTGGGGAGACCTTTCCAAGTATCCCCAAGCATGTTAAAGAAGGAAGGATGCATTCTTCCAACTGGTAGGAATCTTTATCTTGTTCAAGTACCTCTCTCATTTTACATATGAGGAGACTGAAGCCTGGATAGATGACACTAGTAAACGGCAGGGCCAGAATTTGAACCCAGGACTCTGGAATCTTCTCATCCAAAGTCCAGTGTTGTTTCCACGATGCCAAGATCTCCACTAGAACTGATCCTCAGTCCAACCTGAACCTTTGGAGTGGATAAGAATAAGAGGAGGGAAGGGTCTTTCCAACCTAGCCCATTCCTGCTCCAGCTGTCAGAGAGAGATCTGAATAACTTTCTAGAAGGGATTCTTCAGTTTCATTGTTGTCCATGTGCCAAATGCAAGATACCCTAAGCTTGAAGGAATGATTTGCCTTAGAAAGTAGCAAGATCTCCCTTTGGGGGTCTCCAAGCAGTGACTGGATGGGCACTTATTATAAAGAGTATTCTTTTTTCAACTAGAGGTTGGACTAGATGACTGTTTCCATCTCCTAAAGTTCTGTGATCCTATAAGCTTCAGAGGATCATCTTGGCAACCAGTCAGAAACCAACATTTGGTCAATAGTGTTGACAGCGTTATGGGAAGAGCAAAGGATTTGGAATCAGGAGGTCTGGGCTTAAATCCCAGCTATGTGACTCTGGGCAAATCACTTTGTCTCTGGGAGCCTCAGTTTCTTTATCTGTAAAATGGGGATAATAATAATACTTGCATTACTTACCTTGTAAGTCTGTGAGAAAAATGTTTTGTAAATAGCAGATGGATATAAAAATGTGAGGGGTTGGTATGACCAAATACTTACTTATTATGTGCTGGGCTCTTTGCCAGCCCCTTGGAGATACTGAAAAGTATAAGACATGAAAAAAAAGGAAAATGAAGTAGATCTGGGGGCTTTAGTGGAGTGCAAACTCTATAGGAGTCAGCAGTGTGACGGAGAGTCAAAAAAAGCCAGTGGGATCTTGGACTTTGTGAGGAGAGGCGTGATGGCCCCTCTGACCTTTGTCATGAGCCAACATCTGGAGTATGTGTTCAGTTCTGGGCACAGTTTAAGAAGGACGTTGACAAGCTAGAGAGTATCCATAGGAGGGCAATCTTGTGGTGAAAGACCATGTGTCTGGATCCACTGGAGGAACTGGGCATGTTTCATTTGGAGAAGAGAAGATGAAAGAGACTGGTAAGGGCTGAAAAGAAGGAAGAAACAGTCAAAGATGAAAAGATGGGAGCCTAGGTACATGGCGGGGCCATTGACAGGGTAGTGAAATTAGCAGGAGGAAATTATTTTGGGGAAAGGAAAGAGAATTGAGTTCATTTTAGGACACACTGAATTTAATGTGCCCAAGGGCCATGCAGGTGGGGCTGTCTAATAGGCAGCTGAATGTGTGGGTCTACAGTCATAGTAATGGTAAGAACTCGCATTTTTAATAGCTTAGGGAGAGAGGTCAGTGCTGGAAGTCATCCTTAATTGAGGTGGAGCTCAACTAAAATAAAAATAAGAGCTCTGTGTTGGAAAAAGTAGAGAGTGAGAAGGGCCATCATATGGTAGATGAGGGATTGGATTTGTTCTGAGGCAAAACTAGAAGCCATGTGAAAATTATGGAAAGGCAGATCTTATCTTAATGTGTGGAAGAAAACTTTCTGTTAATTAGAATTGTCCCCAAGTGGAATGAGCTGCTTCAGGAAGGCAATAAAGGAGGTGGGGGAAGCAGGGAGCAGCTAGGTGGCTCAGTGGATAGAGGGCCAAGCCTGGAGTTGGAAGGACCTGGGTTCAAATCTGGATTCAGATACTTCCTAGCTGTGTGACCCTGGACAAGTCACTTAACCCCAGTTGCCTAGCTCTTGTCACTCTTCTGCCTTCGAACAGATACTAAGGCAGAAAGTAAGGGTTAAAAAAAGAAGAAGAAGAAGGCAATAAGGGGCCTCATTGCTGGAGGTCTGTAAAGAGAGGCTGAATAAGCATTTATTGGATATGTTGTAAACCCCTGTCACATCTCTAGGCCTGGCTCTCAATCCCTTGAACTACCCAAGCTGCCTTGAGCCAGATGATTTCTGAGATGCCCTCCAGCTCTGAAATTGTATGCCTTTGAGAGGAGGAAGGGCCAAGGATAGATCCTCTGGGAATGTCCACATTTGTGATATTCCTACTGGCAGAGTTGGAAGAATCAGTAAAGAGTCCGAGAAATAGGAGGAAAACAAAATAGTTTGTTTTTAGAGAAGCCAAGAAAGGAGATAGATAAGGGAAGTGGCCTCAAGTGGTTGATAAAATGCTCTATTTAAAGTCAGGAAGACCTGGGTACAGATTCTACTTCCAATACTAACTCAGTGACCACAGAAATTACTTAATCACTTCCCTGGTACTCTGTTTCCTCCTGTAAAATGAAGAAGTTGGGATTTTTCAGGATTCTTGGAATTCGGGACTTCTTAACCTGAGATCTGTGAAATGAATAAGCTTTTCAAAATAATGGACATACTTTATAATCCGAAGCATTTGCTTTTATACCTTGAAATATAATTCTAGGAGGGGGCCTAAAAGCTTTACTGGCCTGCTGAAGGAATCTCTGAAACACAAAAATGGTTAAGAATCCCTGGGTGAGACTCGGAAAGCACTTCCTTGGGGGTTGATGGCTCAGACTTGGAGTTGGAACCTAAGGGAGGCCACAGAAGAATGAGGATTTTTGCAGAAAAGAAAGGCCTCCATTTTACTTGGGAAGGCAGAGATGATTACCCACTCCTGGGGCAGGAAGATGGCTAAGCAGTCAGTCCTTGGAGCCTCTTAAAGGCTAACGTGTAAGGGAAGGGTTTAATTCATGCCTCACTTGGGGTCACTTGAGGACTCTGGGGATGGTGGCTCTCCCCTGAGGATGAGGCCAGACTTGAACCTGGCAAACCCGAAGTACCTCCCTCTTTCCCCCCTCCCCTGTCCTCCCTACTCCTCCCTCTATTCAAGTAATAGAGCCCAGCTATTCTGGGCTCCCCATCTCTCCCCCAGGAATTCATCAAGGGGCCAAGTGACCACAGGGCTGTGGCTATTTAGGATCAGGTTCAGTTAAAGGGCCCTGATGCCTTGTAGATGGCAAGGAGGGGAGTTCATCAGGTCCTGAAATCCCACCTCCTCCAGGAAGCCTGCCCAACTCACTTGAAGAACAGTCAAGGTTACTCTCCTGAATCAGAGCCACATGCCAGCCCCGTCCAAGATTCTAATGGAGTCATGGGAGGGGGTACTGTCATGTTTAGTGATTAGGGACATCCTCAAACAATTTCTGCTGTTGTTACTAACCCATCATGGTTCTATGGACCAATATAGCTAGACTGTTATTGGAGTGTTGGTGGGTAAGAAGTTAGATCAGTTTATTCCCTTCTGAGAAAAGTCATAGGCAAAGGCCTTACAACATAGAATGTCAGAGCTGGGAAGGGGAAGGGAACAAGCATTTATTAAGCATTTACTCTGTGCCAAACACTGTGCTAAGTGCTTTACAATATTATCTCATTTGAACCTCACAACACCCCTGGGGTCTCTACTATACAGTTGAGGAAACTGAGGCAGGCAGAAGTTAGGTGACTTGCCCAGAGTTGCATACTAGCAAATGCCTGAAGCTGGATTTGAACGCAAGTCTTCCTGACTTCAGAAGGCCTAGCTCTCTATCCAATGTGCTTAGAGCTGGAAAAGATGTTGTCAGAGGTAGAAAAGATGTTAGAATAGAGTGGCAGAACTGGGATGGTCTTCAGAAAACAGGACCAGAGATCTAGAACTGAAAGGGACCGCAGAGGCCATTTAGTCTACCCCCTCTCCTTTTACAGATGAGGAAACTGAGGCCCAGGGAGGCTAAGTGACTTGCTAAACATCATGCACAAGTAGTAAATGTTGAAGGTGGGATTTGAAACCAAATATTCTAATGCTAGGGACAATATTCTTTTCACTGTACTGTATTGTATATAGAAACCACAAAGAATGTCAAAGGAAAAAATTACAGAGTCCAGAATGTCAGAGCTGGGAGGAATCTTAGAACCCAGAATATCAGAACTGGGAGGGAGCTTAAAATCAAGAATGTCAGAGTTATAAGGGGCCTTAGAACCCAGAGTGTCAGAGCTGGGAGGGAGCTTAGAACAGAGAATATCAGAGCTGGGAGGGAGCTTAAAATCAAGAATGGCAGAGTTATTGGGGGCAGCTGGGTGGCTCAGTGGATTGAGAGCCAGGCCTAGAGATGGGAGGTCCTGGGTTCAAATCTGACCTCAGCCACTTCCCAGCCATGTGACCCTGGGCAAGTCACTTGACCCCCATTGCCTACCCATACCACTCTTCTGCCTTGGAGCCAATACACAGTATTGACTCCAAGACGGAAGGTAAGGGTTAAAAAAAAATAGAATGGCAGAGTTATGAGGGGCCTTAGAACCCAGAGTGTCAGAGCTGGGAGGGAGCTTAGAACCCAGAGTGTCAGAGCTGGGAGGGAGCTTAGAACCCAGAGTGTCAGAGCTGGGATGGAGCTTAGAACCCAGAATGTCAGAGCTGGGAAGGAGCTTAGAATCCAAAATGTCAGTTAGAAGGGGCCTTAGAACCCAGAATGTCAGAGCTGGGGGGATCCTTGGAACATAAAATACCAGGTGATAGCTTTATCTCAGGAGTGATAGTGTAGCAGACAGAACGCCAGCCTTGGAATCAGGAAGACCTAGGTCCAAGACCCCTCTGTGACATATTTGTCTCTATGACCCTGGATGAGTGGCCTCTCAATGCCCCAGATAGCTCTCAAATTTCAAGTTTCAGAGGAGTTTCTCTCTACTAGGAATTCCCTACAGTAATGAAGTCTCAGATCAGAGCCTTTTTATTTCCTTCAAGTTTTCAGAGAAGCTTCCTTGGGTTGGTCTTCCTGTGGGACTGGGCCTGTAATGATATCGGTGGTCTGTGCCTCAGTTTCCCTGAAGCCAAGAGGCAACAGGCCAGAGCCCAATAGGCAGCACAGGATGCCAATGTAATCTGAACCCACCTCCAGGAACTGCCTGGGTAAATAAGCTTTAGGCACAGAAAGAGCCAATTCACCGCCCTGTCTCCCTCCTCTTCCCCCTGCTCCCAGCCCAGCCTCATTTTCCACTTAGCACTAGGCTTGGTGGGTCCTAGAGCTCTTGGGAGGAGCTGATGGGGGTGGGTGGGGGCCTGCCCCTAGCAAGCCCTCGGACCTGTTTCACAACCTCCAGAAGGGACGCAATGAGTCGTGGCTGCCAAAACAGGTTTTTCTCAAGAGGGTGGGGCTGACGGGGCAGACTCTTTCCCGAGGGCCCCCCCCCAACCCCAATTGAGGCTCTTCCCTCTCTCTGTCCCTGCTCACTGGGTATCAGCCTGGAGTTGTTGGTAGTCAATGGGACCAGCATTTTTGCTGCCTCTCATACATCTTATTCTTTTTTGATGTAGGGATTCTGGACCCTCTCTTTCTCCTGTAGACAAATAATGGTGCTCTAAAAACTTCCTACTTTAGACTTTGAAGTCTGAAGACCTGAGTTCAGATCCTGACTTCACCCTGCTAGCTAGGTAACCTTGGACACGTTCATCTCCAGGCCTGAGCTTTCTCTCTATAAAATGAAAATGTTGGAGTAAGACCCTTCCAACTCTAAATTCTAGGATCTGATATTTGCTGGCTGTGTGATCTTTGGACTGGTCCCTACTTGTCTGTGAGCCTTAGTTTCCTTGTCTTTGAAATGGGGATAAGGGTCTTTGAAATACCCACCTCACAGCGATATTGAGAAAAATGGTCTCTGAGACTTAAAGCATCGTAGAAATAGATTTCTATAGTGACTGGAAAACTGAGGGAGCTGTGGGGGATGCCAGGATGGCTAGAAAAGCCTGGAACAAGTCATGGATGCCCAGACCTAGTCGGGTGCAGGGCAAGATCGGAGAGTTTGTCCTGGCTCAAGGGAATCTAGTTTGGTTCAGCCCAGCCTGGTTCTCCTCTGGTCTTTGGGGACAGCCGAACCTGAGCAGCCTACGTGACTCACCTCCCCGCCTTCCATGTGTCTGCCTGGATGTTGGCAGTCCCTGTGGCCAAAGGGGTTGAGTTCCTGGGACCTCCCTGGATTCCTGAATAATTTCTGGGTGCTCATCTCAGACCTTCGAGGGGGGAGATGCTGAGCCCAGGGGAGGGCAGGCCGTGGGTGGGGTGGCCTGCCCCCTCCACACACACACACACACACACACACACACACACACACACCCTTGTAGCGTGGGGAGCCCAGGGAACAGAGTGGGCCTGTGTGAGCAACACAGACTTCTTGTGTGGTTGCTGAGCCGGGGGGTTGGGGAAAGTTAGGGATAGGCAGGGGTTGGGAGGAGGGAGTGTACCCTCAGCCTCCACACAGAAAGGCCTTTCATAGGTTTGGGCTGTTGGGGAGTGGGAGAGCCACAGGCTGGCCTGGAGGATAACGAATGGTTCCTCAGGTGAAAGGGTGGGGTGTCTATGGGTGGGTATGTAAATATATATGGAGAAAGAGAGAGAGAGAGAGAGAGAGAGAGAGAGAGAGAGAGAGAGAGAGTTAGTTGTGTGAAGTCAGTGTATGGTGGTAAAGCTGTGCACATTTGTGGCTGTGTCTGGTGGGTGTGCATGTGTGTGAGCTCTGTGTTCATGTCTTTGAGTCAGCGACCGGTGTAAGAGTTTCCTTGGGGGGTGGTCATTTGAGGGGGGGTACAGTTCAGATGTCAAGTCAACAAGTTCTTTCCTGAACCTTGATCTCTTGCCCGTTGCTTCAGGGGAGACAGAAGGTCCTCTGTGTGTGGCTCTTCTGAAGTCTGTGTTGTTGGTTTTGGTTTTTTTAAAAGAGGGGGTGCAGGGGTTTGGGTGGTGCTGGGGAGAAGGGGAGGAGGAGGGCCACCTTAGAGACACTCAGTATCTGTCCCTTAGGTCTGAGGATCAGAAACGCCTGTACAACTCTACCTTCTGTTTCATTCCCCCGAACTGCCACCTGGGCTCCTTCCACCTCCTCCAGGCCCTGAAGGTACCATGATGTTCTCCTTTCCCAGCTTAACTCCTTTCCTTCCCCAGTTCTGGGCTCTGTCTTTTGTTCTCACCCCTCACCCACCCCAGAAGCTTCCAGGACTAGAGGTCTTAAAGGATCACATGCTTAATAAGAATCTCCATGCCTTGGTGTCTCCCCAAAGCTGTGGAGTTCTTAGGTGGGGCAAACAAAAACAGCATCCAGAATAAGGGAATAATAGTCCTGCTGTCCTCTGCTCAGGCCAGACCACAACTGGGGGACCACATTTGAGGAAGACTATGGATAAACAGAAGGTCTTTTGGAGGAGATCACCTAGGATGGTGAGAGGATTGGCAAGCATAGTGGAAGGATTATATGAGGGAGCTTGGAAGAGAGGGCTTAGCTTTGGGTTTAGGTGTCTGTTCAAGTAGCTGAAGGGAAGAGGGATGAGAGTTGGGCTGCTTGGCCACAGAGGGAAGACTAGAAATGATGGTGGTGGAAGATTTTTTAAATTATGATTTTATCTTATCTTTTTTTTTGGTCTTACCAATTAGATGTAATAAATTTCCACATCTATTTTCTGAAGTTATGTGATCCAAATGGTCTCTCTCCCTCCTCCTTCCCCCATCCCAGAGATGACAAACAATTCAATCTGGGTTATACATGTATTGTCATGCAAAACATATTTTCATATTATTCATTAGTAAGTGACTAATCTCATAAAACCAAAACCCCCAAGTAAAACCCAAATAAACATGTGAAAAATCCCATGCTTCCATCTGCATTCCAACTCCATCAGTTCTTTTCTCTGGAAGTGGATAGCATTCTTTGTCCTAAGTCCTTCAGAATTGTATTGCTGAGAGTAGCTGAGTCTATCACATTTGATGGTTCCACAATATTGTTGTTACTTCATATAGTGTTTTCCTGGTTCTGCTTATTTTGCTCTGCATCAGTTCACATAGGTCTTTTCAGTTCTTTCTGAATCATCCTGTTCATCATTCCTTACAGTATTCCATCACCATCATATACCACAATTTGTTCAGCCTTTCCCCAATTTAGGGGCCACCCCTTTAGTTTCAAGTTCTTTGGGTGGTGGAAGATTTGGAGTGATGGTTTTTACCTCAATCAACAGAAAAGATTGCTAACAAGTGGGGTTGCCTTTGGAGGTGTAGTAAGTTCCCTGTCATTGGAGAAGCCCAAGCTTCTCCAATTTGTTGGTGTTTCTAGAATTTAAAGCCATAAGGGGTCTTAGAGATGATACAGGCCAACCCAGTCATTTTATGAGTCAGAAAACTAAGACCTCAGAGAATTTGTTGACTTACCCAAGGTTGCATAGGTAGTTAGTAGCACACCTAGGACCAGAATCCATCTCTTGATGTTGGTTTCTATTCCTGCCTCTTGCTTATATTGTGTATGCTATTGTTGTTTCTAGGAAGGGGTGAACTAAATGCCTTCTGAGAAGTCTTCTAACTAAAATTTTGAGTGTTTGGCTATAAGCTGAGGCTAGACCTGAAAAATGCTGGACCCTAGAAAGAACTGGGTGCCTGACATTCCTGCCTAAGCACTGACCACCCTCTCACTTGTCTAGGGCAGTGATAGGCAAACTATGGCCCACGGCCACATGAGGGGGGCCCTGAAATGTTCTATCCTGCCTGGTGACATTATTCCTAATCTGACCAATACAATGAGTAGGATACAATGCAATGAAACTTCGAAAGAGTTGCCTTAGAAACAGACTGACAGATGAACATTTCCTTTCCTTTGGCCCCCTCTTTAAAAAGTTTGCCCATCACTGGTCTAGAGACATTATGAAGCCATTCAGTAGAACTACAGAAGACTTTGGAGGAATCTTGGTCCTTCCCAAACCCTTTCCCTCTTGTCCTTGTTCTTTGATCAATAACACACTGGCTGGACCCTCTATATGGGCTATCCTGCCCCTCTTTCTTCTTTGACATTATCACAGTGATGTCAGCAGAGTCTGGTCCAAGAACCTTGGGCTTTTCTGATAACATTCCCCTTTCCTGCTTTCCTTTCCAGGCAGGATGCATCCCTGTGCTACTGAGCAGCGGCTGGGAGCTCCCCTTCTCTGAGGTCATTGACTGGGGCACTGCGACCATCAAGATTGATGAGAGGCACCTGCTCCAGGTATTGGGAGCCTGGGGCTGGGAGAGGCTGGCTTCCCCAGAGACATATGGGAGAATGGGAGACACAGACAACCCGACTCAGAGTCTGATGTCTCACTCCCATCACAACTATTTTCCAAGAACCAGATACTGGAAGGCTCCCTCCTTTCCCTAGAGCACTCCTAGGATCAAACACTTGGACATAGAAGGACAAAGGCAGAGTCACTTAGCCCGGTGGAGTCAAACTCAAATAGAAACCAGGAACAACTAAACTATACAATAAAAGCAACTAAACTATACATAAGGACCCCACCTGCAGCATATTGACTTAGAAAATCACATATTAACATTATCTATGTTCTATTATATTTTTGCTATTCTGTTAAATATTTCCCAGTTACATCTTAATCTGTTCCAGGCTGCTTGGGAGTGTTGCTTGTGTTTGATTATCTCTGATTTAGAAGGTATGGAAGAAGCCAAAAGGGAGCTCTGGCCTAGAATCAGAACGCCTGGGCTCTGACTCTGCTATTACTTAAAAAATTTTTAAAGCTATTTCCTTCTGTCTTAATATAATTTCTAAAATAGAAGAGTGGCAAGGGCTAGGCAATTGAGTTAAGTGACTTTTCCATGGTCACACAGCTAGGAAGTATCTGATTTGATTTGAACCCAGGTCCTCCCAACTCCAGCCTGGCATTCTATCACTGTGCTTCTTAGCTGCCCCTATTAATTCAAAATTGAGATGGAAAACTAACAAAACAGATGACTGAGGCAGGACGCAAAGAAATCCTGATAGACTAAAGCAGTGATGGGCAAACTATGGTCCTCAGGCCAGATGCTACCCCTGAAATGTTCTATCCGCTGCTCAACATTATTTCTAATCAGACGAATACAATGAATAGGATACAATACAATGAAACTTTGAAAGAGTTGCCTTAGAAACAGACGGACAGATGAGCATTTCCTTTCCTTTGGCCCCCTCTTTAAAAAGTTTGCCCATCACCGGACTAAAGCATTGGGTCAGATATGATATTATTTTAATTAGATCATAACTAGCATTTGTAACAATACCTTAAGGTTTGCAAAATACTTTATAAATGTTATTGCATTTTCTCCTTCCAACTGCCCTTGGAGGGAGGCACTATTACTACTTTTACTTTATAGATGGGTAAACTGAGGCAGAGAGCATCTGAGTAACTTGCCCAGTTCCTTTAGCTAGATTTGAGCTCAGGACTTTCTGATTCCAGGTCTATTCACTATATCACTTAGCTATGATAAAGAGAAGTCTTCTAGTAGGATCCACAAAAAGAACTTCATAAATATTAGATGGGAGGGAGAGATACAACTAGATAGTAGATTGAAAAAGATCTAGGGGTCTTAGGGGGCCGTAAGCTTAATGTAAGCTAACTGACAGATATAGCAATTAATAAAGCTTAATATGAACTTGGACTTCACTGAAAGAAAACATAAAGTCCAGGACTAGGAAGGGGCTGGTCCAAATGTCCAAACTGACCAGCCTGGTCAGATTCCATCTGCTGTGTTGGGTTTAGTTCTGGGCAGTCCACTTTCAGAAAGGCTAGTGTTTAGCTGGAGAGTGTCCAGAGGAGGACATTCAGGATTGAAGGACCTGGAAGTACTCTACGAGGAGAAGATTTGGTGGGGATATTGGAGTGGTTTTCAAATACTTAAAGGGCTTTAATGTGGAAAAGGAGTTGAGCTTGGTCTGCTTGGCCGCTGAGCTTGTCTCCCCATCAAAAATCTCCAAGCAAAGCTGAATGACTGTTTGTAAGGTAGGTTGTAGCAGGATTCTCATGTAGCTACAGGTTAAACACAGTGACCTCTTAGGTCCTGTGATTGTGTTAGGAAAAGTAATTTCTCTTCCCTCAGTTGCAGTTTTATCTTCTCTAAAATGATATCCAAGATTCTACATCTACCCTTTTGTGGTTCAGTTAATTCTCAATGATCTGTGCTAATGGGGGAACACAATGGCATGGATAAGAGCAAAGCACAGATGATGATTATTTTATTTTATTTTCAAGGTATTTATTCTTTAGTTATTGAGCCAATCATTTAACCCTTAAGCAACATTCTTTTTTTATTGATTTTTTTCCAGATTACACTTTTTATTTTAAAGATTTTTTTAGCAATTACATGTATTAACAAATGTTCACGTAAGTTTTCTGAAGTTACATGATCCAAATTGTCTCCCTCCCTCTCTCTCTTCCTCCCCCGGAGCTGGCAAGTGATTCAATCTGGGTTATGCAGGTTTTAGATGATAATTATTTAGAAGACTGAATTTGGGAATGTGACCATTTTAGCAGGAGATCATTCCTCCTAATTCTGCCTACAGACCCCAGAATGTCAGAGCTGGGAGAGGCCTTAAAACACACAAATATCAGAAGTGGCAGGGCCCTTAGAACCCAGAATGTCATCATTGGGAGAGCCCTTAGAACAGGCAATGTCAGAGACAGGGTAGGGGGTGGGGGAAGGATCTTAAAATAGGAAATATTAAATTTGTAAAAGAATTTAGAAGAGCAAATGTCAGACCTGGAAAGGTCCTTAGAACACAGAACATTAGAGCCAGAGGAGTATTGGATTTGGAGTCTGGAACCTTGGGTTCTAATTCTGTTTCTGACTATTAATTAACTATGTGACCTTAGGAAAATCACTTAGATTCTCTGGTCCTCTGTTTTCTCATTTGTAAAATGGGAATCATAATACTTGTGCTCCCTCTTTTGAGAGGCAATGATAAGGAAAATATTTTGTATACCTTACAACTATATAGAAAAGAGAATCATTGTTGTTAATAATATTCTAGTTTTTGGAGCTCGAAAAGACCTTAGAAAGCATCAGTAAATTTTATACACAGGGAAGATGAGAGCCAAAAAAGAAGCCCATAGAAAAATGTCTTTAGTTTTCCTAAGTTTTTTTTTTTAAGAACCCTTACTTTCCATCTTAGAATCAATACTGTGTATTGGTTCCACAGGAGAAGAGAGGTCAGAGCTAGGCAATGGGGGCTAAGTGACTTGCCCAGGGTCACACAGCTGGGACGTGTCTGAGGCTAGATTTCTGTCCAGGACTTCCTATTTCTAGACCTGGCTCTCTATCCACCAAGCCAACTAGCTGCCTCCAGGTTCCCCAAATTCTTGAGGCTGATGCAATGCAAAGGAGACATCAGGAAGGATGGAATGCACTCGGGGAGGTTGGGAGAGGAAGAGAAGCCAGCCTGGGGCTTACCATTGGCTGTAGAGTATGGAGGCAATGGAGAGCTAGTCCCCAGATGCATTGCCCCTTCATTTCCCTTTGCTGAGCAATTTGGGCCAGAGAGCAGTGATTTGTGAAATGTGTCAGTGATGGATCCCAGCCTGTCCTTCCTTGAGTTCCTCTGTGTTCCTCTTCAGATCAAGCCAGCCCTCCAAGAGCTGCCCCCTGCCCGGGTCCTTGCCCTCCGCCAGCAGACCCAGTTTTTGTGGGATGCCTACTTTTCTTCAGTGGAGAAGATTGTCCACACCACCCTGGAGGTGAGGCCAGACCCCTGACGTGAGTGAGTAACCCTCCTTCTTTTAGCATTGGTTGGAGGGAGAACAGGTCTTACTCATCCCCTTCCTCGGCTGCTTGCCGAGGGATTCTTTGAAAACATTTATTTATTTATTTTAAGACTGAGTATTGGTTCTAAAGTGGAAGAGAGGTAAGGGCTAGGCAATGGGGTTTAAGTGACTTGCCCAGGGTCACCCAGCTAGGAAGTGTCTGAGGCCAGATTTGAACCCAGAACCTCCCATCTCTAGTCCTAGGTCTCGATCCACTGAGCCACCCAGCTGCCCCTGAAAATCTTTATATATATTTATTTATATTTATTAAGAAGTTGTTATCTAAACACTGCTGTAACATATGGACAACCTGTCTGTTTTCTTAGGTCAGTTTCCTTTCTCTGATTTCTCTCTTTAGGATTAAAAGACACGGGACTCCTGCACATACCAGGGGTGACCCTGGGCAAGGCTTTTAGGTTCTCGGTGCCCCGAGGTATAGAGACTACATGCTTGATAGCCGGGGTTCATCTACATTGGTGCCCAGTTTCTTCACTGACAAAATCACAAATGTAGTTAAAATGAAGCAGGTTGCCAGCCGCAGAGCCAGGATTTAAAACCCTTTCCCAGCCAGGCTTTGGCAATTGCTAGCTGGATCTCCTGGGGGAAATTACTTAACCTTTCTGAGGCTCCAGCACCTCCTATTTAAAAGGAGGGAGGGGCAGCTGGGTAGCTCAGTGGAGTGAGAGTCGGGCCTAGAGACAGGAGGTCCTGGGTTCAAACCCGGCCTCAGCCACTTCCCAGCTGTGTGACCCTGGGCAAGTCACTTGACCCCCATTGCCCACCCTTACCAATCTTCCACCTATGAGACAATACACCGAAGTACAAGGGTTTAAAAAAAAAAAGGAACATTTAAAAGGAAGGGACTATTCCTCACACTTGACCGTTAGATGAAGAGATGGATGGACCTGGAGTCAGGAAGACCTGAATTCAAATTTGGCCTCAGACCCTTACAAGTTGTGTGATCCTGGACAATTTGCTTAAGCCTGTTTGCCTCAGTTTCCTCATCTGCCAAATGAGTCAGAGAAGGAAATGGCAAATCAGTCCAGGATCTTTGCCAGGAAAACTCCAGATGGGGTCACGAGGAGTTGGATGTCATTGAGCAACAATAACATTCCTGGCCCTGCCTGCCTCTCCCGGGCTAGTCTGGAGAGGGGCACTTTGTCAGCATCGTGGTGCTGAAGACATGAGAGTTCTTCTGATTTCCCTGGCAGATCATCAGAGACCGGATCTTTAGAGCAGCCGCCCGGCCCTGGCTGCTGTGGAATGCCCCTCCTGGGGGGCTCCTGGCCCTCCCCACCTTCTCCACCCAGCTGGGAGACTTTCCCTTCTATTATCTGCAACGTGGTATGTTTCCCCTGGGGAGATTCCACTGCCATGACTGGACTCCTGGAAGCCCTCCCTGCCCCTGTCACAGGCCTGTAAACATTCCACAGAGGTCTTCTTCTCCAGAGAGACCGTCGTGCCCAGTTTCCCCTGACCCAGAGGCTTTCATAAACACCCGAACCGAAGGGGCAAAGGGGGGGAAGGACGGAGGCTTAGGAGTCGGCGCGCTGGGGTTAGTGTCAGCTCTGACGGTTACTGTGGAGGGGCCTTGGGCAGGCCACCTCGCCGGATCTGAGTTCTCATCTGTAAAATGTAGGGGTTTACGATCCCTTCCCATTCTAAATCTATGATTCTCTGACTTTCTCCAGCCTCAGGGACCACTCTCATAGAGGCATCAAAAATAATATTATAATATACGACACAATATAGTATAATATGATAATATATTATAAAGATATAACATAATATATTATGTGATAATATAATATACAATATGGTATATTATTCTATGATAACATTATAATATAGTGCACAGTATATTATAATATGATAATATAATATACAATATAATATATTATAATAGCATAATATGATAATATAATATATAA
>NC_058132.1:63828105-63912091 GCF_016433145.1 Gracilinanus agilis
TCTTTTTTCTTCTCTTCTCTTCTCTTCTCTTCTCTTCTCTTCTCTTCTCTTCTCTTCTCTTCTCTTCTCTTCTCTTTTCTCTCTTTTCTCTTTCCCTCCCTCCTTTCTTTCTCTTTCTCTTCCTCCCCTCTCTCTCTCTTTTATAGGGGATGGGTATGAAGGGACCACACAGAAGCAAGGGAGTTAGACCCTCTGGAGACAGTCTCTTGGAGGGAAGGTGGGGCCTGGAGGAGGGGCTCCTAGGGATGGAGGCAGATTGTGGGGACAGTGTTCATCCTGAAACAAGATCCCATTTGCCCTGTGGTAGTGACCAATCTCGTTCCTTGTCTACAGTTTGCAAAGCCTTTCCCTTACAATGACAACTTTACTGTGACTAGTGGATGAGTACTCCCATTTTATAAAGGTAGAAAATGAGGCTCCCCAAGATGTAATGACTTAGACACTTGGCTAAGGGAGTGGCAAGACCTTTCTCTTCCTGGAGGATGTTCCTAAGGTCTGGGAAAGACCTTAGGGATGACCTCAACCAAGCCTCTCATTTTAATAGATGAGGAAACAGTTAGAAGAACTGGATTGGAATCTTAGTTCTACTAATTGCCTCCAAGACAAACCCTTTACTTCCTTGGCTTCCGTTTCCTTGTCTGTGAAATGGGGGTGGAGGAGCAGAGTGGAAAGGGGAGATGGATACAAATATCTCTGGAGTCCAATTCAGCTCTAAGTCCCCTTGGGTGCTAAAAGTGGTCCCCCAAAATTAGCAACACGAGTGTTCACATTTGGGCCGCCCACCTTCTTGTGTGGTGACATTCAAGCAAGTATTCTTGTTTGGACCAGCAGTCAGATTAATGTCGCCCTGCCCCTGACCAGCTGCCAGTCCCCAGGCCCCCAGTCTCAGGTCCCCTTGACCTCTTCCAGGGAGGGATGAGCTTAAATTTCCTTATCCCACCCCATCACAGTTTTCCTAGGGTGGGGCTGCTACAATCACTTTGGAAATAAAGGGGCCTAGGCTCTGCCTCATCTTGCCTATGCTATAAATATCTCCTTCTGGCAGCTGCACTACCAAAGCCCGAGGAACTTGGGGGAGGGATTGTGTGGGAGGCAGAGGTCTGGCCAGACCCAGGGGGTGGTGGTGGTGGTGGTGGCAGTGAGGGGGATGGAGGAAGAAGGTGTGGCACATGGGGAGGGTGGTCCTTCCCAAAGCCCAGGGCATCAGGTGTTTGGATGAATTCAAGGAACTTTGGAAACTCCGCTGGTGACCTAGCTCCCGGGGAACGCGCTGTCCCCTGGGGTGCCTCCTGATTCACTTGGGACAGGATGACTCATGCTTCTCCCCAGAGCTGGGGGAGGAAGGAGCAGCTGGGGGTATTCAGTGAGGGATCCCTCCTCCCTCCAAAAAGGGGCCAGGGAGCCAAGAGCTCTGGCTCAGGTAGTCTGGACGAGAGTCAAGAACAGTTCAGAGCTGGTGAATGTAACTCAGAGAAAGGTTGGCTTGGCAATTCTACAGGGCCAACTCGGGCGTAGAGCACCTGGCCAGCCAGAAAGAACAGGTGTGTGGAAGCAGAGGTTGAAGGCCCAGCCTTTTACTGAGTCAAAACATCATAGAGCAGGGGGGGGGGGCACCCTTCAGGATCCAAGTTCTAATCCTGCCTCTGACATTTTTACCTCGCTGGGCAAGTCACTCAGTCTATTTCCCCATCTGTAAAATGGAGTTAGTAAGAGTATCTATCTCATGGAGCATTGTTAGAGTGGTCACATGAGATTATATATGTAACTGTTCAGTCATGTCAGATTCCTCATGATCCTGAGGACTATAGCACACTAGTACTGTCCATGGGATTTTCTTGGCACAGATACTGGATTGGTTGGCCATTTCCTTCTCCGGCTCATTTTATAGATGAGGAAACGGAGGCACACAGGGTTAAATTACTTGTTTAGGGTCACACAGCTAATGTCTGAGGCTGGATTTGAACTCAGGTTTTCCTAACTCCAGGTCCAGTGCTCTAGCCATTAAAAAAGAATTCTTACCTACTGTCTTCGTATCAATTCTAAGATGAAGAGTGACAAGGGCCAGGCAATCTCAGGTAAGTGACTTGCCCAGAGTCACACAATTAGGGAGTTTCTGAGGCCAGATTTAAAACCCAGGTACTCCCAACTCCAGGCTTGGTGCTCTATTTACTGTGCTACCTAGCTGCTCACTCTATCCAACAAGGTACCTAGCTTCATATACATACATACATACATACATACATACATACATACATATATGTGTGTGCGTTTTTTTGCATACCTTGGCTCTCTAAATGTTAGTTATTAGCTATTATCTAGAAGCAGCTAGGGAAAGTAGTAGAGGACTGAATCTAGAGTTGAGAAAACTTGAATTCAAATCTAGCCTCAGATACGTATTAGCTGTATGACCCTGGGTAAGTCACTTAACCTGTATCTATCTGTTTCCTCATGTTGTAAATAGGGATGATAATATCACCTACCATCCAGGGTTGTTAGGCTCAAATGAGATATGCTAATTAAGTAGTAGTAGTAGTAGCAGCAGCAGCAGCAGCAGCAGCAGCAGCAACAGCAGCAGCAGTAGTAGCAGTAGTGGTGGTGGTGGTGGTAGGGGTGATGGGTAGTTGTGGAAGTAGTCAGCTAGATGGTACCAAAGTTCATAGAGTAATAGAGTACCTGGCCTGAAGTCAGGAAGACTCCTCTTCCTGAGTTTAAATCTAGCCTCAGACACTAGCAGTGTGATCCTGGGCAAGTCATTTCACCCTGCTTAGTCAGTTTCCTCATCTGCGAAATGAACTGGAGAAGAAAATGGCCAACCACTCCAGGATCTCTGCCAAGAAGCCACCAGTGGGGATCCTGAAGAACAGGAAATGACTGAAAAAGAACTAACCAACAAGTAGTGGTGATAGTAGTAGCAGTGGTGGTAGTAACAATGATAGTAATTCAGTATTCTTCTTCCTTTTGTAAATCCTTATCTTCTGTTTTAGAATCAAAACTAAGTATCGGTTCCAAGGTAGAAGAGAGTGGTGAGGACTAGGTAATGGGGTTACTTGTCCAGAATCACACAAGTTAGGAAGTGTCTGAGTCCAGATTCAAACCCAGGACCTTCTTTCTCTAAGCCTGGCTCTCTATCCACTGAGCCATCTAGCTGCCTTCCAATATTCTACTAAATCAAGAAGGGCTCTTAGAGATTATTCATCCCAGCCCCTCACTTTACAGGTGAGGCTTAGGAAGAAGAAGTGACTTGGTCAGGGTCCCAAGGCTTCAGGGGATTATCTCTGGGTCTTGAACCTATTGCTTCTCCAGGGCTAGGTTCCTACCCCCCCCCCCCCCCCCCGTGCCAAAATACAGCCGTTTCCTACCTCACCTCCCTCCACTATCAGGGCTATATACCCGAACAATGTATCTGGATAGTGATAGCATTATGCCCCAGCCTCTTCAGGGGATTCAGTGTAAAGGATACATCACATAGAGAGAGTATAACTCTTTATACGTGTGCATATATATACAAAATATATATAGGAGCTAGAGTATCTATACAGAATAGCTGTCATAATTTGACAGTTACAAACTCTTTAAGAACTCTAGAGAAGGGGGCAGCTGGGTAGCTCAGTGGATTGAGAGCCAGGCCTGAGATGGGAGGTCCTAGGTTCAAATCTGACCTTAGACACTTCCCAGCTGTGTGACCCTGGGCAAGTCACTTGACCCCCATTGCCTACCCTTACCACTCTTCCATCAAGGAACTAATACACAGAAGTTAAGGGTTCAAAAATATTAAAAAAAAAAAAAGAACTCTAGAGAGGAGGGCAGCTGGGTGGCTCTGTGGATTGAGAGGCAGACCTAGAGACAGAAGGTCCTAGGTTCAAATCTGACCTCAGACACTTCCCAGCTGTGTGACCCTGGGCAAGTCACTTAACCCCCATTGCCAAAAAAAAAAAAAAAAAAAAAAAACTCTAGAGAAATGGGAGCGAGTGTCCAGTGATGTCTCCAGGGCATCGCACAACCACACTGAGACATATCCGAGGATGGATGCAACAATCAGCCTCTGAATGGCCCAGAACCCCGAAGCTGTGGTCCCCACTTCTCTCTGCACCTTCTCTGTCTCATTCGTGTTAGGAGCATGGTGTTGTGGGAAGAACACAGCATTGGAGCCAGCTATCCTGGGTTTGGAGACCAGCCTTGCCTCCTAACTGCCTAGGGGACCTGAAGAATGAAATTATAAGAGCTAGAGTTTATCCAGTGTCTACTAGGTGTGAAGTACGGTGCTAAGCACCAGACAAATATTAACTCATCTGATCCTCACAACAACCCTGAGAGGTAAGTGCTATTATTATCATTTCCATTTATAGCTGGGAAATCTGAGGCAACCAGAAGTTAATTGACTTGTCCAGAGTCACCAAGTCAATAAGTGTCTGAGGCTCAATTTGATCTTAGGTCTTTCTGACTCTAGGTCCGGTGCTGACTTCTCTTGCTTTAAGCAAGTCGCTTCTCTCTGGGCCTAAATTTGTCCACTATAAAAAAGGTCTCTTTTTATTATGTTGTTGACTATTTGCCACCATTTGGAGTTTTCTTGGCAAAGATACTGGAGAGGTTTGCCATTTTCTTCTCCAGCTCCTTTTACACATGAGGAAACTGAGGCCAACAGGGTGAAGCGACTTGCCCGGAGTCACACAGCAAAAATACTGGAGCAGTTTGCCATTTACTTCTCCAGCTCCTTTTACACATGAGGAAACTGAGGCCAACAGGATGAAGCAACTTGTCCAGGGTCACCCAGCAAAAATACTGGAGTAGTTTGCCATTTCCTTTTCCAGCTCATTTGACAGATGAGGAAACTGAGGCCAACAGAGTGAAGCGACATGTCCAGACTCACACAGTTACTATCTGAGGCCAGATTTGAACTCAGGTCTTCCTAATTCTGAGTCCAGGACTCTATCCATTGTACCATGTAGCTACTCCAAATTGTCTTTTTGTTGTTGCTTCCTTTCATTTCTATCTGATTCTTCATGACCTGTTTGGGGACTTTCTTGGCCAAGATACTGGTCTAGTTTGCCATTCCTTTCTCCAGCTTACTTTACAAATGAGGGAACTGAGGCAAATGGTCACCCAGCTAGTGTCTGAAGTTGGATTTGAACTCATGAAGATATCTTCCTGATTTCAAGTCCAGTGCTCTATCCTCTGAGCCACCTAGCTGTCCCCAAAAAGGGCTCTAGAGGAAAGCCATCATGAGGATCAAAGGACTCAAAACTGCATCCTAAGAAGAGCCATTGAAAGAAGCATCCCGGTTAAACTCTTCTGGACACTCTCCACTTCAGGGTGGAGTCTAGCTCAGGCCTTGCCCTCCCCTTGGTGAGTGGAGCTCCGCTATCATCCAACTCCAATGCCCCCAAAGTCATCAAGTGCTAATAATGTTCACCAATGCTCAAGTAGGAGCTCCCTCAGGGCAGGGCTTCCAGAGATGGTTCTGAATCCCACAGGAAGCCTGACCCAGCACTGCCCTTAGTCAAGGCTCTGGGAGCATTTACAGATTTGATTTTCGCAAGGCCTCGATGGCTAATATGTCTGGAGAAAACAACTCTCGAAAGTGGGGAGTCAGATTGCTGCTCAGACGGTGGAGTTCCTGTCAAGATCCTGAGGGTAGAAGCCAGCTCCATCCAGAAGGATGGCCTTTCCAAAACCCACCTCTGTGCTTGCTGCCTGTATGCTCTGGGCAAGTATCTTCTCTGACCCTCAGTTTCCTCATCTGTAAAACAGGTCTGGACTAAAAGGCCTCCAAGGTTCCTTTCAGCTGTAGATCTCTGAGCTCACATACAGTGTGTGACGTTGAGAATGTCTAGCTCTGGGCCCCAGGTTCTCCCATTAACTGAAAAGGTTGAATTAATTGTCTCTAGTCCTAAAATGAATTCCGTGAAAGGACCCAGAGCAGGAGAAACTGTGGTATGGGGAAGGCTACTCGAGACGCCCTAAGAGGCACAGAAAGCTGAGCGCTCTGACCTAGTGCTCTCAGGCTCCACCTTTGTGTCTACCCCTCCAAGGGTTCGATCCTTTAAAAGGGGTGTGAGGGGAGGCTTGCCTAAGCTCATTATTCCCCATTAGGTCTTTTTTTTTTAACCCTTACCTTCTTTCTTAAAATCAATACTAAGCATTGGTTCCAAGGCAGAAGAGAGGTAAGGGCTACGCAATGGGAGTTAATTGACTTGTCCAGGGCCACCCAGCTAGGAAGTGTCCAAGGCCACACTTGAACCCAGGGCCTCCCATCTCCAGGGTCAATTCTTTCTCCACTGTGCCACCTAGCTGCCCCTTCCCCCCAATTAGGTCTTAAATATGATTTGTCTTTTGAGAATAAGGAAAAACAAACAGGATTATGAGAATGTACACAGTATAGAAAGTTACGAGCTACTCCTTGGACCTGGCAGCTAGAAGGTGGGAGAAGCTGGGGTTCAGTCCCCATCCTCTCTCCCCATCCAGCCTCAGCATCCAGCTCGTACAGCCAAGTTCAAAGTCAAGCCGTTGGTAGTTTAGCCTCAGCTCTCTTCTTGGAGCACTTGCCTAATTCTCCCTCCCCTCCCGCCTGAGGGGGGAGAAGAGGAGACCCTCCCCAAGCCAGCTTGGGGGAACAGAAATGGACCCTGGAGCTGGCCTTGGGCAAAGGGTCATAAGAATGTGTAAGGGGTAGGGGGGGATCTTTGCCCTGCCCAGTTTGAAGACATAAAGAGTCTGGAGCATCGAAAGTGGAAGAAAGAGGTCGTCATCTATTATAAATTATCCAGAACCCCAACCCAGCCCTCACCGTGGGCCGAGGGAGCCGAGCAGGGACATCGTTGGCAGAGGGGGTCCTGAGTGAGGGGCTGGCTCAGCTTGGAAGATAAACCCATCAGAGTCTAAGGGCCGGAAAAGGGGAGAAGGCCCGGAGAGGCTGAATTGATATAAAAAATGGAATGTGGGAATGGGCCGAGGCCTAGTGGGGGGCTTTAGGGGTCTGAGAGAAGCAGGAAACATGTTGCCCTCTTCTTCTCCACCCTCAGGCCCATACTCTTCTCATCACTGACATTCCAGCTGGCCCTGGAATAGGTAGCAGCTCAGGGCAGAGAGAAGGCTCAGTCAGAGGGGCCTTGGCATTCCTGACAGTCTCTCATGTCCTCTGAATAATCCTCTATCTGGATGGTGGTGGTGTGGAAATGAAACGTCCCTTGCAGCCGGGCTCTGGCCTCCTTCAGCACGATCTGGGCATCTGCCTCCTGGGCTAGGGTGGCATGGGAGGATAGAGAAAAGATCTGCCATTTACTGTCCTTCA
This sequence comes from Gracilinanus agilis, assembly GCF_016433145.1. NCBI lineage: Eukaryota > Metazoa > Chordata > Mammalia > Didelphimorphia > Didelphidae > Gracilinanus > Gracilinanus agilis. The sequence continues at coordinate 63,835,394 of NC_058132.1, forward strand.
GCGCTGGCCCCTGGCCCCTAATCCCTCCCTCTCAGTGATGGGGGGGAGAGAGCCTCTCATCTGTATTTGCCCTTCCCCAACCATGTCCCCTTTTGGCTATACCCATGAGACCTTTCTGACTCAGCTGCTGACCCTGGCTCCCATCTCTGTTTCCATCCCAGTATCAAAGCTTTCCATTTCTTTTCTGGGTCCCATCTCTGTCCCCACATCCCGGCCTCTGGTCCTGCCCCTGTCTCCAGGACTATCCTCACCTGGATCCCAAACTCTGGCCCTCCCACCATTGCTGCCCCCTGTTCCACCCAGGGCCCAACCCTGAGTAATAGGATGAATAGCACCTCCCCCAGCTGGCTTCTCACCAATGGCGATGTGGACAGAAAGCACCGGCTGGGCCACCGTCAGAGCCCAGATATGCAGGCTGTGCAGGGCTGCCACCCCTTCCACAGAGAGGAGCAGGTCTCGGACTGCGGTGAAATCCACCCCCTTGGGGGTTGCTGAGGATGATCAGGGAAAGAGATGAGTGTAGTTCCTTTCCTAGCTCATCCCTAGCCTCCTGCAATTTGTGGTTCAGTTATGAAAGTGACTCCATTTGGGGTTTTCTTGGCAGAGATACTCCAATGGTTTGCCATTTCCTTCTCTAGCTCATTCTACACATAAGCAAACTGAGGCAAACAGGGCTAAGTGACTTGCCCAGGGTCATGTAGCTAGTATTTGGAGACTAGACTTGAACTCAGGTCTTCCTGAATCCAAGCTGAGTAGTCTATCTACTTTGCCACCTAGCTGTCCTCCTGGAAAAAAGGCTCACAGACCCAGAGAGGAGGATGTGGCAGGTCTGAGAATTCTTGCTTCCCACCCAGCTCTCTGGGTCACGTTGTGAGGGTCTGTCTATGTGATTGGGAAGGAGGTTAAAGCACATAATCCCTGGGACCGAAGCTTAAGGGCTCTTTCTGGACTGAGTGTCACATATTGTCTGAGCTAAAAAGCCCTTAGAAACCATTGAGCCCAAACCCCTTTCTCCTCCTTTCACCTTAAATATGCAGAATGTAGGGGCTGCCAGGTGGAACAGTAGATAGTGTTGAGCCTGGAGTCAGATTCATTCACTTTCCTGAGTTCAAATCCAGTCTCAGATACTAGTTGTGTGACCCTGGAAAAGCCACTTAACCCTGTTTGCCTCAGTTTCCTCATCTATCAAATGAGCTTGAGAAGGAAATGGCAAGTCACTCCAGTAGCTTTGCTGTATGACCCTGGGCAAGTCACTTCACCCTGTGGGTCTCAGTTATCTTATTTTTTCAAGTGAGCTGGAGAAGGAAATGGCAAACTACTCCAGTATATCTGCCAAGGAAACCCAAATGGAGTCACAAAGAGTCCAATACAACTTTAAAAAATCCAACTAAACAGGGCCCAGAGGGGAGAAGTGATTTGTTCAGAGTCACACAGCAACTTGAGGTATCCCCTGGTCCTGTGTTCTCCTGATACTGCTCCTTCAAACCAGATTGCTTTGCAGGTAATATGACCCTGGCTTCCTGTCTTACACACCCTTGGTCACAAAGACAGGATGAGAGAGTAGGGATGGGTCAGTGCAATCCATTCCCATTTCTAGTAAAATTGCTCAATGTCTGTGACCCACTGATAGGAAGTTGGGGAGGAAGGCGGTATTATGGTACCTGTAACATAGGAGGAAGAGCAGCAGGAACTGAAAGAACCCCAGATTGTTCCTTGACTTTGCCTGTGACTTGCTGAGTGGTCTCAGGGAGTTCATTTACCTTTCCAAGGTCTCAGTTTACCCATCTCTACAATGGGAAGTGTAACTTTTGCTCTTCCCTCTCTCTGAGGGAAAGATAAAGATGAGGGAGGTCCCAGAGAGAGGTTCTGAAGCCAGAGAAGGGGAGGAAGTCTCCCATTGACAGGAAAGAGAATAGCACAATGAGGGGTGGGGTGCGAGGGGTGGTGGAGGAAGAAATTTCTAGTTCCAGAAACTGCCCTTGCTGGCTGGTGCTCAGCAGTGCTGGAGTGGGGCCTGGGGCTTCCAGGTCAGCCAAACCAAGGTCCAGTTCTCTTGACAACTGCAACAAATTTGTAGGAAGCCCTGATGTGCCCTGACCCTTAGTGGAGAACCCCTTCTTTTTGGGCAAGCATGAGGATAACAGGGAATTCACTAAGTTCTAGACCAGAAGGAACCTTAGAACACAGTATCAGAGCTAGAAGGAACTTTTTAGATGGCCAAGTTCAGTCTTTTCAATGTATACATTAGGCAACTGAGGTCCATGCCCCAGTAACACACCCCAGGACACACAGTGAATTTGTGGCAAAATCAAGTCTCCTTATATAATGGCGGGCAACAGGGGAATCCCCAGATTGCTAGAATGGGGCATTTCCCATGGGGGCAGTCCATATTCTGGCTTCTACCTTGAAGTCTCAGATGCAGCACCCTTCATCTTTCTCATATCCTTATGCTTTGGGTTGTGAGTCAAGGAGCCCCGATCTCTGGATAAAAGTAAAGAAATTTACCTTCCATCAGCACGAGAACCACATCCCTTAAGATGGTCAGAGTGGTGCCCAGGACTAAGATAGAGAAGAGGAAGGTACAGATGGGGTCCACATACTTGTACTCAGGCTGGTGGGAGAAAAAAGACCAAAGATTTAGAAGGGACCTCAATGGCCATCTGGCCCAACCTCCTTGCTTTATTAATTTTGGATAATTTATTTATTTTACACGTTTTCTGAAGTTATATCCAAATTGTCTCCCTCTCTCCCTTCCCTTCTCCCTCCCAGAGCTGGCAAACAATTTGAACTGGATTACACATGTATACATTTCCATATTGTTCATTTTTGTAAGGAATGATCTTGTTAAACCAAAACCCACAAAGACCCAAACAAACAAGTGAAAAATCATCTGCTTTCATCTGTATTTTGATTCTAGCAGTTCTTTCTCTGGAGGCAGAGAGCATTCTTTCTCATAAGTCCCTCAGGAGTGAGCAGAATCATTGTATTGCTGTTAGTAGCAAAGTCTATTACATTTGACCATTCTACAGTATTTCGGTTACTGTGTGCAGTGTTCTCCTGGTTCTGCTTGTTTCACTCTGCATCCATTCATGGAGGTCTTACCAGCTCTTTCTGAAATCATCCTGTTCATCATTCCTATAGCACAATAGTATTCCATCACCATCATAGACCACAATTTGTTCAGCTCCAACCTCCTTACTTTAAAGATGAGGAAACAGGCCAAGGGAGATGAGACTTGTCCAAGATCACACAGATAGTATTTGAGGTGAGATCTGAATCCAGCCTCTCTGACTCCTGAGCCAGTACTCTTACCTTTAGGCAGTAGCTGAGGCTAGAAAAGTGTTCACCCTCAAGTAGCCTTGTAAATCAACACTTGGTCCACTTGCCCTACTTCTTCTTAGTCCTTAGATCAGCCTTGCCTCCCACTGAGGGTCAGCTAATTAATGGCTATTTTGAACTTTCCAGCTGCCTAGCCCAGATCCTGGTTCATCCTGGCTAGTGGAATGACTATCTACAACCTGGAGAAGAAAGGGCTCAGGGCCATCTGCCCCCTCTGACTCCCAGCTATTTTCTAGCATTTGAGAAGATGTTACCTGGAAGAGAGATGAGCCTTATTCTATCCCTTTTGCCCTGGGGGGAGGGGGGAGGACTGAACTAGGAATTATAATAATACCCCTATGGCTTTATAGCACTTTAAGAAAATCAAAATATCTTTCAATAAACAACTCTATGAAAGCAAGCACCACAAGGAGAAAGGGCTGGTTATTTCTGTCAGAGCACAGCAATAATCAGCATCAAGGCATCAAGGTAGCTCACAGTGGATAGAGCATTAGGTCTGCAGTCAGGGAGCTGTAGGTTCAGATCCAGCATCAGACACTAACTGTGTGACCTTGGGAAAGTCACTCAACCTTTACCCTGCCCTAACCCAATTGCCTAGCCCTTACTGCTCTTCTACTTTGGAATTCATACTTAGTATCAATTCTAAGAACAGAAAATAAGAGTTTAAAAATGGTATATACAATTTTGGTAGCTGCATGACTCTGGACAAGTTTGCCTCAGTTTCCTCAACTGTAAAATGGAGAAAATAGCTCCTAATACCTGTTTCCTAGAGTTGTTATGAGTACCAAAAGAGATCATAATTATAAAGTGCTTAGCATAGTGCCTGGCAGTATATAAATATTAACAGCTATGGCCCTGCCCTAGAGTGGTGGCAAGTGTGAGTTCAGAATAAAGGAATTATCTAAGAGATATTGTGGAGTGGGCACTTTGGTGGCTCAGTAGCTTGAATGCCAGGTCCAAAGTCAGTAGGCCTGGGGTTCAAATCTGGCCTTAGACTCCTACCTGTGTGACTCTGGACAAGTCACTTAGCCCCCATTACTTAGCCCTGAGAGAGAGAGAGAGAGAGAGAGAGAGAGAGAGAGAGAGAGAGAAAGTTATTAGAAATGACAAGATTTGGAAATTGATAAGATATGTGGGTTGGCTGAAAGGGAAAATGATTCTATGGTTGTGAACCTGAGTAACTATTGACAGGATGGGGGGAAGATTAAAAGAGGGACAGGTTTGGGAGGATGGGGGGGAGGGAGTGGTGGTGAGGGACAATGTGGTCTAATTTGGATATTTTGAGTGTGAAATGCCCTCTAGGCACTCAATGATGCAGGACCAGAGCTTAGGGCTGGATAAATGGGTCTAGGAATCATTTACATGGGGATAATTATTGAACTCAAGTTGCTGATAAGATCACTAAAAATACTTAGCGAGAAGAGATGAGGGGACCCAGGAAAGAGCTCTGGGACATATCTACATTTATTGGGCCAGACAGAGGTAGCAATTCAGCAAAAGAGGCTGAGGAGTGGTCAGCTGAGTAGAAGGATCTAGAGCAGGGGTCAGCAACGTATGGCTCTCAAGTCATATCTGGCTCTTTTGAGGGCCAGATATGGCTCTTTCTGCAGGAGCCATAAAGTCAATTTTTTTTTCAGGCGCTGTCACAGGAGTGCACACTGTGAGCACTGTATGGCTCTCACGAAATTACATTTTAAAAAATGTGGCGTTTATGGCTTTCACGGCCAAAAAGGTTGCCGACCCCTGATCTAGAGTCAGAGAATCTGATTTTAAGCTTCCTACCTATGGGTCCGTGGACAAGGGTAAGAAGGAAAAAAGAGCATAAGCATTTCTTTAGCACCTACTATGTGCCAAGCACTGTGCTAAGTGCCTTTTATTTAAAACAAATATAATCAAATAATTTAATCTCTCTGGGTCTCAGTTTCTTCCTCTATAAAATAAGTGCATTGGTCCAGATGGCCTCTGAGGTCCTTTCGACTCTAAGCCTACATTCCTATTAGGTAAAAACATTACAATGTGACAAGAGTCACAAGCTAATAATTGTCTAAGGTAGAATTTGAACCAGAATCTCCTGGCCAACCTAGGTTTTGAGCCTAAGTCTTCTGACCCTAGGACTAGCATTCTTTCACCATCGCATGCTGCCACCCAGGGGAGTAGAGTTGGGGGTAGGGAGAGGAATGCTCTAGGGCAGTGATGGTGAACCTTTTACAGATAGAGTGCTGGACCCCACTCCATCCCACTTCTCCCCCAGACTGAGTGCTATGTGTCCTCCCCCTCCACTGAGTGTTGGATGTGCTCTGCCCCCACCCTTACTCCACATAGGGGAAAGAGGAAGCACTTCCATTGGGTGGGTGAAGTGAGGAATGCCCTCAGCAAATGTAGAGATGGGGAGGAGAGTGACTCAAGCATTCTGCTCACCTCCAGCTCTGCCACCTGTGAGCCACTCACCGTAACCCCTATGCACTCCCTTTCGGCTGCTGAGCAAAGGGGCAGGTGATGTAAAAAAATGTCATCAGGCACTGTGGAGTGGGGGAAGGGAGAGTGGCTATGTGCCCACAGAGAGTTCTCTGTGTGTCATCCTTGGCACCCATGCCATAGGTTCACCATCATTGCTTTAGCAAGACATTTAGCTTCTAATAAAGGGGAAACTTCCTATCAATTTGATCTACCCTCAGATGGAAGGGATAGCTTCAGGAAATACTCCCTCACCTGAGGAAGGGACATGGCTAATAATTTATTATACCAGAAAGGGGATTCCTGCTCTGGTATAAGTTGGCCTAGATGATCTCTATGGTCCCTTTCAAGAAGGAGATCCCAGAATTCTATGAGGAGCCCATTCCCAGCCTTGATTTTAAAATACAGGTCCTCCCTACTATTACATTACATACCAATGAACCAGCAAATAAATGAATAAATAAACCAGTGAACTAATAAACGAGTGACTAGGTGAATAAGTGAATAGTCAATCAGTGTTGATCAGGCCAGGTCCAGAGTGAATAAGTCCAAGCTTTAGAAAAGCAATCTTGCAAGGGTAACAGGACTTATCGAGCCATTCACCCCATTTTCCATGCTGGGCCACATCTCTAGGAATACTTGAAGACTCTAAGACTTCATTCCTAACTCAGGGTACTTTCCGCTCCCTTACATTGTTCATAGACATTTCAGTGCCAGATATGCCTTTGTTTCCTTGAAATCACTTCCTCGGAGAGGTAGAATGGTAGAGAAGACCAGTACTGGCATAAGTCAAGAAGACTTGGGTTCAAATTTCATTTCTAACATTTGTATTAGTTCTATGACCCCGGGCAAGTCATGCCACCTTCCACATGACGCTTTCCTGATTCTTCCCTTATAGTTATTAGAGCCTTCACCCTCCCTCCCCAGCCATTAATTTTTATACACTTATGTATATGTACAAACATTATACATGTACACATATAAAGTATATATTTGCATATCTTCCATATATGTTTCTTATATACATGTGCACATATACTTATATGTGTTGTCTCCCTCCTATGGAATGTAAGCTTCTTGAGGGCATGTACTGTTTCACTTTTGTCTATCGACGGTACCTTGGACAGTGCCTGGCACACAGCAACTTAAAAATTGCTTGTTGAACCAACTGATTGCTATTTTTCAAGCAATTTTCTAGGATTTATTTACTGCATCAGAGATTGGGTATAATCTGCAGGCCTATCCAGTGTACCACACTACCTCTATTTGAGGCCACACACCCTGAGGAAATTTCTTTGAGGGGAAAAAAGTAGTTGGCACAAAAATACCAGGAACAATGGGAGAAAAGGGAAAGACTGCTGGGTTCGAAGTTAAGAAACCAGAGTTCAGATTTTTGGCTTCACAATTTCCTGTGTGACCTCATTCCTGCCCTCTCAGGGCTCTTTTTTCCTCAGTTTAGCTCAATAAATGTTCAGATCTTACCATGTGTTGAGCAGCTTGGAAACAGTCCCAGCCCTTAATAAACTTATCTTCTACTGTGGAATAAAGATTACAACCTATTCAGATGTAAGTATAATAAAAGGTAGTCACTGGATAAAGATGAAATCAAAAGGCCTCTTTGGGCAGTTGTTAGAAGGCCTGGTCTGGAGTTAGAAAGACTCATCTTCCTGAGTTCAAATCTGGCCTCTGAAATTTCCTATCTGTGTGACCCTGGGCAGGTCATTTAACCCTGTTTGTCTCAATTTCCTCATCTGTAAAATGAGCCGGGAGAAGAAAAATCCAATTTTGGGAGCCCAAAAGGGCTCAAAAGAGTCAGACATGAATGAAAAAATGACTGAACAACAAAAAAGTGCTCTTGGAAAAAAATGGAGGGTAATTATTAATAGTATTTGCCATTTATAGAGCACTTCAAAATATGCAAAGCACTTTACAAACATCACTTAAGACTCATCACAGCCCTAGGAGTTTTGTTATTGTAGGAATTATGACCATTTTACAGGTGAGGAAACTGAGACTCAAAAAAGATAGGTGACTTGCCCAGGATCACCCAACTAGTAGAATTGGAATCCAGAGGTCTTGCTCTGTCCAAGTTCAGCACTCTGTTCATTATGCTACACAGAGAAATAAAGAAGGCTTCATAGAAGAAGTGTCAGCTGAGCCACACCTTAAAGAAAGATTAAGATTCTGAATGGCTGAGATAACAAAATCTTTCCTAGTCTTTCTGCAGCACTACAAACTTGGGGTCTTGGACTAGGTGGTTTGTGAGGTCCTCTCTGACCCTAATATTTCAGGAGTATATTGATTATTTGAAAATTGTCTGACCTTAGACATGTTACTTCCCTCTCTCTGGGTACAACACACCCAATATGGGCTTTACCTATGCTGTCTCTGCCTATCCTGTCCAGTTCACATATTTCCAGAAGTTAGAGGCCTCTCTTAGGGCAAAATCTCAGCTCTAAATTTCTGGAGCTGAGAAATGACCTTGTATTGAGAGATTCCTACCACCACCACCACCACCACCAATCAGGTTTTCCCCTTAGCCTTGCTGCTTAATAACAATCCCTTCCAGGGGGCCAGTGAGGTGGCTCAGTGGATTGAGAGCCAGGCCTAGAGATAGGAGGTCCTAGGTTCAAATCTGACCTTAAGATATTTCCTAGCTGTGTGACCCTGGACAAGTCACTTAACCCCCATTGCCTAATCCTCACCACTTTTCTGCCTTAGAACCAATACACAGTATTGACTCTAAGATGGAAGGTAAGGGTTAAAAACATAATCTCTTCTACAAAGTCAGCTCTTCAAAGGGTTCCCCATATGCCCATAATCTCACATCCCTAAGAGTAACACAGGGCAGTTATTGGTTTTTTGTCTTGTTTTGTTTTGGTAATTGGTTAAGGAAATTATTGTTATTCCCATTTTACAGGTAAGGAAATTAAGGCCATCAAGGTTAAGGGATCTGTTTAGACGCACAGCTAATAAGTAGTAGAGCTAAAGCTTGTAGTCATAAATTCTGACTGTACCTCAGACAAGGCATCCATTCCCACCTGGAGCTAATAATCACCTTACCTTATAGTATAGGACGTAGGCAGCCACGAGGACCCCCAAGCTCTGTAGGAGATCCCCAACCACATGGATAAAAGCTGCTCGGACACTAGGGTTCTGCTCCTCCTGCTTTGAACTGGTCCCATGATTGTGTCCATGGCTATGCCCATGGTCATGACCAGACTGGTGGAGAGTAAACCCCATTCTAGGAAAGAGAAGAGTCTTTAATCCTCACTCAGGACCTTGAGCAACAGGCAGAGATCTGGACACCAGCATTAGCCTCTCTGTCTTCAGATTGCCTTATGACCCCATCCGTACTACAGGACCCTCTGGGAAAGGAAGGGTTGAGGACTTGAGGGATTGTGGCTCAAGGTCCAACTAAGCGGCTGTTCTAAGCAGAGCCCAGGTCAAATTGGATCTGGAGAATCAGTTCAAAAGATGATAGTACAAAGAGGGAACCAGGCTCACTGCCCCCTCAACCCCTCAATTCCTTCTACGAGGAATTTCACTTTCAGGAATCACATCAAATCAAAGTCCTAGAATCTAACTATATGACAATCAAATAATTCTAGAATCTGACCAGGATAAACAGTATAGGAAGACTAGGTGACGGAGGGTTCGAGGAAAGATGGACATGCCAGGTCTCTGCCATTAGAACTGAGAATTAATTTAAGCATCCCAGAAAACAATTTTAAACAAGGAAAGTTATTGAAATGTTCATATTCTTGGACCCAGAGATTCATTCTACCATTCCTGGGTCTGAACTCCATTTCCACACCACCCCCAATTCACAAGGAGGCCCATGACCGGGGGAAGCATTATTTTGGATAACAAAAAACTACAGACAAATTATGAGTCTAACCATTGGGGAACAGTTAGAACAGACTGTTGTCTATAAGGTGCATTATAAACATAATCCATTAAAGAGCGATAAAGATGAGGAATGAAGGGAAAACATGGTGGGGTAGCTAGGTGGCACAGTAGGTAGGGGGCCAGGCTTAGAGTCAGGAGGACCTGGCCTCAGATACATCCTAGTATAACCCTGGTCAAATCACCTTTCCTCATTTGCCTAGCCCTTGCCCTTCTATCTTAGAGTTGTTACTAGGACAGAAAGCAAGGGTCATACATACATGTACACACATAGATATAGGCACACATGCACACTCAACAGACATGCATGCATACACATGAAGAATATCTCACACAAGACTCACATGACCACATATATGTACGCATGTGTGGTATGTACATGCATGCACATGCATACATATGTATATGGACTTGTATGAAGTAATACCGAGGGAAGAAAGAGAGCCTACAACAATGTCAATAAAGAGGGCTCTGAAGCTCAACTGAACTCAGGGCTGCTACAAGGAGTCGAGTTGGCATGATATAATTAAAGTTCAAGGACACACACACACTTCCTTTCTGTTGACAATTGGTAAACCATAAAAGTGAAAAGTGACGTATAGCAGTTGCAACCAGGATATACTGCTTAACTCTTTGGGGGGAAGGTGCTGTATTGGGGGAAGAGGTGTTTGGATACTGGTTAGGAAATATCTTGGTAAAATGTATCCTTTTAAAAAAGAATAGGGAGGGGCAGCTGGGTGGCACAGTGGATGGAAAGCCAGGTCTGGAGATGAGAGGTCCTAGATTCAACTCTGGCCTCAGACGTTTCCTAGCTGTGTGACCCTGGGAGAGTCCCTTAACCCTAACTACCTAGCTCTTCTGCCTTGGAACCAGTACCTAGTATCAATTCTCAGGCAGAAGGCAGGGATTTAATTTTAAAAAGAATAGAGAAAGGAGAGTGATGGAGGGAAGAGAGGAGAGAGAGCAGAGAAAGGAGAAGGGAGAAGGGAATGAACAGAAGGGAGAAAAAGAAGAGGGAAGAGAGGGAAAGAGAAGAGATGAAAATGGAGAAGAAGAGACAAGAGACAGAAACCCAGAGAGAGAATCAGACCATTTGGCTGTAAATTGTTCGAGGGCAGGGATAGCTCTGTTTTAACTCTGTATCTCTAGCACCTAGCCCAGTGTGGATACTTAATCAACACTGAATTATTGAATCACAGATTTCACAGAATCAATTATGAAACCTTAGAGCTAGAATAATAATAAATAGCTATCATTTCTCTAAAGCTTTGAGATTTGCAAAGTACTTCACATATATGATCTCATTCAGTGCTCACAACAACCCTGTGAGCTGGATGCTATTTTCATCTCCATTTGCTTACCCCAGGCCACTCAGCCAAGTGTCTCAGGTAGGGATTGAATATAGTCTCCCTAACTCCACTAGGCCATCCAGATGGAAGAAGCCTTAGAAATCCACCTAGACCAATCTGCTCTAAGGCAAGATTGGGGGAAATGATTCAATCAAGGTCACAGAAGAGTTCTTGGCAGAGCTGTGTGGAACCCAGGTCTTCTGACTCCGGATCTCTCTTTCTTTTTGCTTTCTATCAACTGCATGAGGGTAAGGATCGTTCTTTGTGGAGGCAGCGTTTTCTCCCTCAGCACAGCATAAATGTTTGTTGAATGAATGAAGGAGGTGAGTTTTATGTACCTCAACTCAGATGAAGTAAGATATATGTAAAGAGCTTTGCAAACCTTAAATCAATCTCTCTCTCTCTCTCTCTCTCTCTCTCTCTCTCTCTCTCTCTCTCACACACACACACACACACACACACACACACACACACACACACAGAGAGAGAGAGAGAGACAGAGACAGAGAGACAGAGAGAGAGAGAGAGAGACAGACAGACAGACAGAGAGACAGAGAGAGAGAGAGAGATTGGGAGTAGAATCTTTAAAATATTTAGACATTAAGAGAAATATATTCTTGCCCCATAGTCTTAAAAAAAAGGCTAGATCTAGAACTGTGGGTAGCTTCAAAGGCTACCTTATCCAAACACCTTATTTTATAATTGAGGCAACTGAGGCTCCCAGAACTGGAATGACAGGGCCAAAGATACACAGTTGTAAGTAACTGAGGTAGGGTTGCAAGTCAAATCTTCTCTACCTTCAGATCTAGTACTTTCCCCATAATAACACACCATCTTCCTGAATGGAATGTTGTCCTTCTCCAGAGTTGGCTAAGAGCACCAGCTATATGGTTTCATGTCAAGTGTTCAGAAGTGGCCCCTTGGGAAAGGGGTGCTGGCTAGAACTTTAGGGGTGGAGCTAGAGAAGGTGAGTCCTACCTGAAATATATCCCCTGTACTTTAACACAGGGTGGACTTGTCCAGTGGCCTCAAGTTCTGAACTGGAGTCTTTTAAAAGGGAAGGAATTTCAGAAATGAGAATGTTCAATGCAGAGGGGTATGGAGTTGAGGGTCACTCCAGGATGGAAATGTCCAGAGTTCATAAATAAAGTCAGGTTCATTTTTTTAAACCCTTACCTTCTGTCTTAGAATCAATTGGTTCCAAGGCATAAGACTGGCAAGGGCTAGGCAATTGGATTGAAATGACTTGGTCAGAATCCTACAGCTAAGAAGTATCTGAGGGAGATTTGAATCTAGGACCTCCCATCTCTAAGCCTGGCTCTCTATCCACTGGGCCACCTACCTGCCCCATAGATCCATTTTTCTTGAAAGCTCCAGCACACATAAACTGGGAGGAATCTGTGATCCCATTCCTTTCCATCCCAGTGAAGCAGGTAGTAGTGACTGTTTGATTGGAGAGAAGGAGAATTTGCAGAGCGGCAGGACCCAGACTTACATGATATTCACTGCCACAGCACAGCCTGAAGTGATGAGCATAGCCCCACCTTCAATCTCATAGTCTCCAGAGATCAGACGCTGCACAGCCAGGTATACTAGGACCCCAGTCACCACCCAGATGGACAGCACTGACAGCAGAGCTCCCAAGATCTCTGAAAAGTAAATCCCACCCCAAACACTAATCTCTTAGTATCTTTCTTAGGTCTATAGTGAGAGTAGGGCCAGTGTAAATAAACAAGTCCACAGATTGTTTGTTGGGGGTAGGAAATGGGGTTCTTTGATACCAGAGTGAAGACACTGTAGACAGTTTAAAATGGGGCCCATTGGTCCCTATGCTCTCTCCTCACTGCTTACAGCTGTTATGATTAAGAGCATAAAATTGTTAGTGATAGGAGAGACCTTAAAACAGAGGATTAAAGTTAAAAGATAATCTTAGATGAGGACAAAGAATCTCAAAGAATCTAGAATGTTAGAACAAGAATGCAGGGAATACTAGAAGGCAGAATGTTAGAAGTGAAAAGATTCTTTGCTATCTGCTTGTTCAACTCCATGATTTTTTAGATGGGGAAACTAACACTTTTGTTAAATTGCCTCCTCTATGAGAGCTGGTGAATTAATGTACCCAAGAGGGCAGGCTATCTAAAGCTGAGGAGGGTTGTGGCAGCCCCAAGGGGCCAAATCTAAGAGATGTTAAGCTTCTGAGCAACTTCCCTGCCTGGCTTTGAATAGTCTCCTCTAATAATTTCCCACAAGGTGCAGAAATATATTTAATTCTATATTCATTGGGTCTTGTTTGTCACTGTGTCAAGGGAGTTCCATCCTCCTTGTCAGATGAGACTCCACAAGGATAAAGGTCAAGTCTGCTATCTGACTAGAGGTAATTCATTGCCCCTTACTAGGCCTCAACTCAGCCTCTTTTTAAGGCAACTCGCAGCTCTGATAGTCTGTTCTAAGGCTCCTAAACTGATTTCTTCTTCCTTTAAATCCCATTCCTATCCCACTGGGCCCAGCACCAAGTTCTGCCCATAGGGAGTACTCTGGAGCCAGACAGGCTAACTAAGGGTTAATGCCTCAGTTCAATAGTCCCTCACCTGCTCGATGCCAGCCAAAATTCATGGTCTTGGTTGCTGGCCGGGAGGACATCCAGAGAGAGAAGAGGCTGATGAGCATGCTGGCAAAGTCAGTAAGCAGGTGAGCTGCATCCGTCATGACAGCCAAGCTGTGGGCCAGGTAACCCCCTACAGGACCAGAGAGGTGGAGGGGGTGGGAGGAGGACCCTTAGTTGGGACTGAATGCCTACAACGGTCAGGTCTTCCTCTTCTTCGACCTGTGAGGCTGGCTTGTAATGTAACTCCTTTCCTCCCTGGCTAACACAGGGCTCGCATGAAATCCCATGTAGTGGACATCTAATGGACTGTTAGGGTTATTCTTCCCCCTCCCCAATGCTCTCCTCAGTTAGCACAGACAGCAGTACCTGCCCAAGAAGCCCACTTTGTTGCTTACCCACAACCTCTCCAATTATGAAGACGAGGCAGATGGTGGCTGCTACGTACAACTGTCGCCGGGCCCTCTCCTTCTGAGCGTCATAGGGGTTACTGAGCCCTTGCTGGGCATGGCAGTGCTGATTGCTCTGGGAGTCCAGTCCAATGGCCTGAAGGTCCACACCAGGCTCAGGCAAGGAAATTGGGTTGGCCCCATTCTGCCAAGGAGCTCCAGAATATGACCTGGGGAGAGAATGAGGCTCCCATCCTATTCTATCCTCAAGGAGCTTAGCTCTAGGGTTGGAATGCTTAGTATGAATAAATGAATGAACCAGCAGTTGTCTTACTATGTGCTTGCTAGGGAAACACATGGTAAAGCAAAAATAGTCTCTCTTTTTAAAAGGCTCACATTCCAAGTTGGTTCAGTTGTGTCCCACTCTTCATGACTCCATTTGGGATTTTCTTGGTAAAGATACTGGAGTGGTTTGTCATTTCCTTCTCCAGCTCATTTTAAAGATGAGTAAATTAAGGCAAACAAGGTTAAGTGACTTGCCCAGGGTCACACAGCTACTAAATGTCTGAGGCCAGATTTGAATTTAGGAAGATGAGTCTGCCTGAGCCAGGCCTGACAACCCATCCATTTTGCCACCCTTCCGTGGGGGAAGGGGGAAAGGAAGTGGGGAGACAATATGTATGAGGGTACTAGCATGGTGGGGAAGAGAATAAGACAAAGTCACAAACTGGCAATATTAGAAAGGATTTTAAGGCTTAATCCAAAGAAGAAAGTCAAGGCAGAGAGAGGAGAAGGAACAGAATCCAGATCTATATGCTGCTCTCTTTATCCCCATCTAGATAATCTGGTGAAACTAAGCCTTGTCCCCTTTCTTGGCCCTCAGTTTACTCCTTTGTAAAATGAGAGGGAGAGAAGAGATGTTAGATGTCTCTAAGATTTCTTCCAATTTTGACATTCTGCATTTTTCAGGGCCAGCTTAGCCCTGAACTGTTGGGTTCTGGGATTCTATAATTGTGTGTGAGGGAGGCAGGAGATGCCCTTCCTCTCTAGAGTTGACAGGGCTCTGCCCCGAGTCAGAGTACTCAAGGTTATATAAGGCCACTACTTCTCTCTCTCACCCCCAGCCCCCACCGGTTAGAATGGTTTTCCCTCACATCTGGCGAGGAAGGCACTGAATCGAGGGGACCAGAGTGCAGATCAGGGTTCAGCTCCTACCATCTCTCCCTCAACCTTTGGGGTGGGGGTTGACAGTGGGTGAAGGGGAAGATGTAACGACAACATCCCTCCCCGCCCCCCCTCTCCCCTTGCTTTCTCTCTTCCTCTCCCTCTCCAAACCCTTCCCTAACCTGCCAGGCACTCTCTTCTGAGCTTTCTCTGGCAGTTTCGTCACTTTGTCTCTTAGCGGCCCGCGTCAGTCCCCCAGGGAGAGCGAAGGGGTGCGGGTGGATGGTGCAGCGCAGACCTTCCCTAACCCGTGACACCCGACACCAGCTGAAAAACCGTGGCCGGAGGTCAGCTGAGGTGCAAGAGGCGGGACGGACAGGTCCGGGGAGCGAGGAGATGCAGCCGAAGAAGAGGTGGGGAGAGTGAGTCCTCCCCCCCACCCCCAGTCCGGCCCCCGCCCCCGGGCGCACCTCTCCGCCTGATTTACCGGGTTCCAGGTTTGACATCCAACAGGTAGCGCTTCTCCGTGGTCTCCATGCGCCCTGGGCGCCCCACACGTGTCCCTTAGAAACCCTACTGGAGAAGGTCGCCGTGCGCGTGCGTGCCCCTGGTCCCCGGGCCGGATCCTGAGGGAGCCAGTGTTCTTGGGAAGCTCCTCCAGTCAGAACTGCTGCCTCCCTCGTCCCGCGCCCGCTGCGCTTTTGCGCCGGAGGGCTAATGTTAGTGAAAAACCTCTGCGGCCGGCGCGTCGTGTGCAAAGACCCGCGGGGAGGGGTTGGGGGTAGGATGGGGGACGTGAGGTGCAGGGGCACCGGCTGCAAAGACCGCCTTGACCGCCCCTGGACCGCCGTGTGCACTACTCCGGAGCCAGTACCTGTAGCTCGGGAGGCAGCAGGGACGTGGGGGAAGGGAAGAGGACTGGAAGAAGGATGGGGGTGGGGGGCGGGGAAAGGGAGCGAGCCTCTCCTGGGTTCACCTAGATCCGAGCCGGGCTCCGAAGAGAGAGCGGCAAAAAGAACTTGGGGCTGGGAAAGGGTGACCCCCGGCGCCTAGGGGGAAAGCCTCTGATGGGGGATGAGAGGAGGGCTAGTGGGTTCCGGAGCCCCAGGGCTCCAGGGACTCCCCGGGGGCAGGCCTGGGAAAGGAACAGAACAATTCTGACCAGGGCCCTGGAGAAAACTGAATGACCCCTGCCCATAGCAGGCCCCGATCACCGGATGCTCCCCTTCCCCCACTCTAGGTGGGTCCACCAAAAAGTACTTTGAATTGTTTCTGTTTTTTTCCCCGGGGCGGGGGGGGGGGAGAGGAGGGGGAGATAGGACTCAGATTGGCAATTCCTCTCACCCAGGCCAGTCCTTGAAGTAGGGGTCATGCCACCCCCATCACAGAAAGGCAACAATTGGGTCTCCCTGCTCAGCTCAATTGCTCCCACCGCGCCCATCTCACTCCTGGGGACTGTCTCGTCTATCCTTTGTACCTAGCTACATTCACCTCCTGGGAGAGAACCTTGTTCCCCAGGGGGCATGAAAGCCAGAAAGGGGTAGGACTGCCCCTGCAGCCTAGGCATCTGCTTCTGGGGGTGGTAGCGCCTTCCTTTTAGTGCCCCATGTGGGAACATAAGACCGCAGATTTTATCTCCTACCTCTTAGTAAGTTCATCAGGCACAGGAGCTAAAGAAGGGACCACGTCGGGCCCTCCGCTGGAGTCCATGAGTTCCGTAGAAGTGAGCTTATGGGGGAGTTAGGTGTAGGAGAGGCAGGCTGCAAGGACATGCAGAACTGGGAGTGTCGGGACCCAGCTGGGGAGCTCAGCCAGCCTGTCCACAAACACTTGAGGCCAAGCCCTGTGAGCCAACTGCTTTGGAGAGCAGGAGAGAAAAAATGCTACAGTCTTGATCCTCTACAAGCTTCCAGTCCATTGGACCGAGAGTCTCCTAAGCTTAAGCCTGGACTATTTTAAGCCAATACTCCTTCAGGGGTGGAATATGGACTTGGAACAGAATACAGTGCTGATGGGCTGGGAAGCTAAGGGGTAGTTCCCTCCTGCTCAGCATGGAAAGGACCCCAGGACTCCCTGCTCTGTTATCCTTGGACACCACTGGCATCTTTCTGTCATTCGCCAATTGAGACCACCAAGAGACAGGTAGGGAAGTAGCAGTAGAGGGGGGTAGAGGAAATGGCTGAAGACCTGTAACCCCACAACCATCTGGGGGAGGGCTGCTGGGAGCCATTTTAATCCCTCGGTTTTCTCTTACTTCCTTCTCAACTTTCCCTCCAAGACATAAAGTCGAAGCTTGGATGATTTTATTCCACCCACCCCCCATGATTTCTGACTGATAGCAGGTGGTACTATGAGAATTTAGAAGATTCCTTTTAAGTCCAGGACTTTGAATGTGCCAGAGTGTTGGAATGTGGAATCAGGAGAAATATGGGTTCAAATCCTGTTCCTGACACTTACCAAAAGGGCAAGGCTCTTTAAGGTTTTCTGAGATTTGTAAAAGGAGAATAATGGTAACTGTGGGACCTGGCCATAAGAATCTTTTTCATGACAGCATGGAATTCTATTTATTAATTCTATTTCCAGGGGAAAGTTTTGTAAACCCCTAAAGGGGATATGAACAACTGGCTCTGTCTGCATTGATGCAGAGAGGCCGTTGAGTTTAATAAGCAATATATTGTAGTAATTGCTTGCATTTTTAAGATATTTAAGTTTGGTAAATCCTATACACATATGGGATGGTTCTCTGGGACTGGGGAGGAATAGTGGGAGAAACTTTGGTGATGTAAAAAAACTACAAATATATCAGTATCATTTATTTATTACTTTTTATGGTTCAGTAAATTTTTTAAAAATTACTTTACTCATAACAACTTGGGGAGGATAGTACAGGTATTATTCCCATTTCACAGATGAGAAAGATAAAGCTCACTTAATTGACTTGTCCATGATCACTCAGCCAGGAAGGCATTTGACCCAGGTCTCCTTGCTCAAAGTCTGGCACTCCAGTGATTAGGCCCATTCTGCCTTCAGCAGAAAAAATGTAGGAGTCTGAAGACTTGAGGATACAATGTGATTCTGGCACGTGCAGTGTACCCCCAAAACTATAGAAGTGTTTCAGGCAAACTGTAAACAGTTTGTTCCTTTGTTCCCTTCTATCATTGTGACTCCTAACCCAAAACATCTAATAACTCCTATAAGACCCTGAGAGAATTGTCCTCCTTGGATCGTCCTTTAGGTGGACAGAGATACACCTCCTTGATATCATCAAGTTGTATCTCAGACATCCATCTGTCCCCTAAACTATGAGTGTCACCCCCTGTGTCTCCAGGCAGACCCGGTCAGATGACCAACCCCCACACTGAATGCCCAAGTATTTACCACTCTAGCATCACCATGACACAGCATCACATCTACAATGTTGTAAAAAGTATAAAATCCCCAGAATTGATGGCATCTGGGGGACAGCTTTTCCATCTTGTCTTCCCAAGAGCTGTTCCCCATCTTGTTGTTCCACCTTGCTATCCTCCTGGCCATATTCAACATTACTTTCTAAATTAATAAATTTCTCTTTTTATTTTTAAGCAAAGTTTTGGAGTCTTGCATTCTTGCAAAAGGTACCCTTCCCGAACCTCTAGCACCCCACAACAGTTCAGTGAAAAAGGTGCTGAATTTAAAGGATCTGGGTTCAAATCCACTTGTGTGGTCTCCTTGGTCAAGTCATTTCATTTCTGTAGATCTGTTTCCTAATCTGCAAAATGAAGAGTTTGGTATTTCTTTTAGTTGTTTTTGTTTCAATTTTTTTTCAATTTCATATAGAAACAATTTTTTAAGGATTTGGAATTTCTGACTTCTCAAGTCCTTCTTTTTATTAACATATGACCCTGTAATTCCTGGGTTTGACTTGACTCTGACAATCAGGAGCTTCATGAACCTGAAGGGTCAATCTCTTAATCTCGGTTTCCTCAAATGTAAAGTGAGAATAATGATACTAATACAAGCCATCTCACTCAATTTGTTGTGAGAGAAGTACAAGCATCCTTTCTATGTTTTGGGGTAAAGGGGTGGTGACCCCATGATCTGAAAAATCTGTGCAAAATTTGTGGACCCTCCCTTTGTACCAGAGAAGAAGTCTGAATTTTTTCTTTTCTTTTATAGAATGTTTACTGATTATATTTATGGCATTAAAAGATGAAATATGTTGATATTCTACAATATCCTATGTATATTTTATGCATTTCTAATTCTCTAAACTTTTCTTTGTCATCTGCTGGCCCTCAAGTGCCATCTGCAGCTTCTGCAAAACTCCAAGATTCTAATTTAATTACTTGAAGCTGTAGCAGAACCGTGATGGGGAAGGAAATGTGGAAGAGATTCTGTACTTTACAAACCTTAAAATGCCTTTAACAATAGAGGTTGTTATCTAAAGAGTGTCATGTGAAAGAGAGATTAGATTTGTGTTTCCTGGCCCCAGAAGACTGAGCTGGGGGCAGTCAGTGGAAATTGCTGAGAGGCAGAGTTCATTCTGGTCGATCAATATATGGGAGAAAATGTGGATCAGTGGTTAAGAGGATTGAACCAGGAAGACCCGAGTTCAATTCTTACATCTGATGCTTACTGTCTGTGAGACTCTATGCAAGTTACTTAGCTTCTCAATGTCTGTTTCTGATAAACTAGGGAAAATAATAGCACTTACCCCACACGATTCTTATGGACATCGAATGAGATAACATTTGTAAAAAAAAATCTTTGTGAGCCTTAAAGCCCTGTATAAGTGATTATAGCTATTATTGCTAACTATCAGAGCAGTTTAAAAATGGAATGGGCCACCCAGGTAGATTCCTGTCACAGGTAAGCTTCAAGCAGAAACAAAAGACCACTTGCCAGGGATGTTGTTGCAGGAAACTTTGTTTATATTATCGATGATACACAAGGCCATCTAGTCTGACTGCCTCTTTTAACAGAAGGAGAAACTGAGTCTCATAAAGGTTAAGAGACTTACCAAAGTCACCCAAGTAAGTAAGCATCAGAGGCAGGGCAAAGGTTAAACTAAATGGTGTCCAAGGTCCCTGCCAACTTGGACAATTCTACCTCTATCATGATGACATTCCTTTGCGTAGCTTGATGTGAGGATTAATGAGAACAAGGATATAGGTAAAGCTTAGAAGGCTGAAGAGGACTCCAGGAATGGGAGCTGCTCTTAATCTTACCCCTGAGCTGGAGGTTCCTGAAGGAGAAGCCTATTCTGAAGGATGGAGAGAACACCAAGAAGACCTGTGTTCAAGCTCTGCCCTATGACACTTACTGGTTGTGTGATCCTGAGCAAGTCACCTTCCTTCTCTCAGCACCAATTTTCCCATCAGTGAAATGGGAATGAAAATAATATTTTTACACTCTCTCCATTACAAGATTGTCATAAGGGAAGCTCTTTGTAAGCCTTACCATAGACATGCCATAGACATGTGGGCAAGGCTTCTAACTGAGAGCAGGGGCTATGTCTACATTGGCCTTCTTTGCTTTGGGTGCACAATGAATTGAGGAGTTGGGTTTCCTTGAATTGCTGACAGGTGTAACAAACAAGAATGCAGGACTGGGGATTTACTCTAGAGAAAATCAGGTATGCATCCAAAGTCTCCCAATGGGACATCCGCTGCCCACAACACTGCTTACCTTGCAATAGATTACCATTAGAAGCTCCTTGGGGCCAGGGACTGCTTCAGTCTTATCTCTATCTGCAATACCTGGCCTAGTGCTTAGACTTAGTAGGTACTTTATGGTATACTATGCAACGGTCGGCAACCTTTTTGTCCGTGAGAGCCATAAACGCCTGCAGAAAGAGGAGGATGGAGGTGGAAGGCGATGGAATATGGGGGGGGGGGGGCTGAAGGGCCCCCTGGGGCACATCCTGAGGCTCTGCCCGGACTGGCCGGTTGGGAGGTGGAGCCTGATATGGCTCGAGAGCCATACATTGCCGACCCCTGCTATATAACATTTGGTGTGTGTGTGTATGTATATATATATATAAATATATACACATATACACACACCCCCTCTCTCTACATATACACACAGTGTATTTCCTACATAGCACATAGTACATATTTACTATACTATATATGTTGTATACTATGTAAATGATGTATTATGTACCATACAAGTCCTTTATACCCGTTTGTTCTCCATTTCCTGTACATAGTTCTTGTTTCCCTAAGCAGCCTATAAGATTTAGTGAGTGGACAGTCAAGTCAATGAGATTTTACTAAGTCCATATGTGGTACTGTGCTAGATCACTAGGGTTCAAAGGAAGGCTCCCCCAAGTCTCTCGGGGAGCTCAGAATCCAGTGGAGACAACATAACAACATATAACATATCAATGATATATACACACACACATACATATATCTATATTCGTATATGCATATAGGTATACGCATACAGGGGGAAGGCATTAAGATTAAGGGAGGACCAGGAAAAGCTTCTTGAAGAAGGTGGGATTTGAAGGAAATCAGGAGGTAGGGATGAAGAGAGAAGAATTGCAGGAGATCCCCAAACAGGCTCAGATTCAAGAAATGAGGAGGAATAGCAAAGGAGACCACTGAACCTTAGAACATGTGGAGGTGTGAGGTATAAGAAGCTAGAAAGGCCAGGAAGAGCTTTCAATAGCAAAAGAATTTTATAGTTAATTCTGGTTGTGGATAAGAAGTCCCCGGAATTCATTGGAAAAGGGCATAATATGTTCCGATTTGCAATTTAGGAAGATTAGTTTGATGACTTGAGTGGAAAACAGGTTGGAGTAGAGAGACTTGAGGAAGTAGGACCAACCAGCAAGCTGAAATAGTCCACATGTGAGATGATGGACTGCACCGAGGCGGTATTAGTGTCAGGAGAGAGGAGGATATACTTCAAAGATCAAATCAGCAGGACTTGGCCCCTGATTGGATATGCGGGATGAGAGAATAAGGATTTGAGGATGGCTCCTTAAAACCTAGGAGCCTGGGAGGCTCTTGAGACTAACAGGGAAGTTTGGAAGGGGGAAAAAGCTTTAGGGGGAAACAAGTTGAAATCTGAACAGGTTGAGTTTAAAACGAATAAGACATCCAGTTGGAGATGAAAGACTGGAGGAAAGGAGAGAGGTTAGGGCTAGGCAAGTAGACTTGAGAATCATCTGCATAAGGATGATAGTTGGTTAGATTTCTACTGATATCTTTAAGATGGTAACACAGATTATGTTTTTTAATTAAAAAAAATTAAGCCCTTACCTTCTGTCTTAGAATCAATACTCAGTATTGGTCCCAAGAAGAAGAGCAGTAAGGGCTAGGCAATGGGGGTTAAGTGACTTGCCCAGGTCACTAGAGTTAGGAAGTGTCTGAAGCTAGATTTGAATCCAGGACCTCCTGTCTCTAGGCTTGGCTATCAATCCCGAGCCACCTAGATGCCCCCCTATTTGTTATTTGTAACTCTGAGCAACTCGGCTTTTTCCATCATAGAAATCCTGGATGGCATGTTTATCCTACTTCTGTGCAGTCCCTTATTTGTAATGTACTGAAGCCTGTTCCCAGTATGGTACATGCCCTCTGGGTGATTTCCAAATGTATATCTTTATGATTTAACCATAGAACATTAGAATATCAGTGTTAAAAAGGTGGATCTTTGTTTCAGGAAGAAGCTTGGGATCCTTAAAACAATTTCGCAGTTTTTTAAGTGCTATCCAGTCTGCCTTCCTCCTCCTAGACTTGACTCACTGTTTGCAGTGTCTGCCCAAGATATTAACATACACATATGTACATATATCCACACATATATGCATATCCATATTTATATCTATACGGTGGACAAACTAGAGGTTCTCTGATTGCATCATGGACTTTCTTCATCCACTTTGTATTTCTTATATAAAGTTACATCAAGCTTCATTTATCCACTTAGTTTTTCCTATGTGAATAGTTAGGCCAAACTCTTATGAATGAATCATCAAGAGCGTCAAAGATCCCACAGGATTATGAAGCCAGAAAGTAAGGCTCAGAGGGTTATTCCTTTTGTATCCTCAACTACTTGCTTTCAATAAGGGCTTAATCCATGCTTGTTGGATTGGATTGTTGGAAGTCAAGCCCCCTATTAACCTTAAAACACAATATAATTGTTCTCTATTAACATTAGTATTCCCGCTCTGCTCCTAGGATTGAGATCTTTGACAAGTCACAGGCTCCCCTTATCTTTTAGCCTAGAGCCCTTCCTTCCTTCCTTTACTTCCTCTGTGAATGAGACGATACGGGTATCACCTATTTCAAGGGACTGTTCTGAGGATGGAGTAAGATGCTAGCTCTCCCCCAAGGACCAGGCTCCATAGATCTTAGATCCCCATTAATAAATGAAGTCCTAGGTTATTTCCTGAGGCACATAGATGTTAAGTCATATAAGCTATGATAAGAGCCCAGATCTGAACCCAAGTCTTCCTGATGCCGGAGCCAAAGCTAATACTCTCTTCCACCTCAAAGAAGCATCCACTGTGTAAAGTGCTAGATGAACGCTCCCTCCTATCTCCGGCTCCCATCTTCCATGATAGATTTGTTCCCATATGCCTCTCTGTCCACTCTGCACATCAGTAGGCCTTTTATTCAAGGGTCCAAAGTGAACACCTTCCTCCCCATCCCCATTTTAGGAACACCTGCTAGAATTGTGTATTTATTTGAACAATGTGCAACATAAATTCAGTCAGTACCTTGTGTGACAGGAATATGCATTAAAGTACAGTACACTCTTTCTAGGCCCAGAAAGTGGCTCAGAGAGGGGCCAGGACAGCTGCCAAGTGCCCAATCCCTCAGTATCTCTGACCACTTCAAACCCTTCCACACAAAGACTTCCCCTCCCCTGCACAGTATGCAGTCTTTTTTTTTTTTTTTCTGGAAAGCACCAGTTCCATAGACATTTACAGTTATATACAAAAAAAAAACATTAAAAAAGAAATCGTACAAAACATTCCATTTTGCACCAATGTAGAAAAGTGTCCTGTGTCTTTTGTTTCAACAAGTCTCTAAGCCTGAGTGAGTGGCCACTTGCTAGGCCACGGGGTGTGTCCAGTCTCTGCGACCTGGCAGAGGTGGGATCCTCCTTCCCTCTCAACCTGGGGCTTATCACAGAAACTCCTCTCCTGGGTGGGGCTTCTCTCCCCTCAGTTTCTCTCTTGGCTTGGGGGATTTTCTCATTGTAGGTCTTCTTCCTGTCTCCTTCCTGTACTCCTGGAAGAAAAAGGACAAAAAACTGGTGAATAGGGGCCCAAGGGAGATTTGGAGAAAAGTAGATGATTGGCAAGAGGGTAATGGTGCTTTTGTCATATGATCTAGATCTAGATCTTAGAGAACATCAAATGCAACACCATCATTTTACAGTGAAGGACCAGAGAAGACAAGTGACTTGCCTTAAGTCACCCAGTGAGTAAGTATGAGAGTCATGATCTCAGAACTGGAAAGTCCTCTGACTTCAGATTTCCCAGTTTTCTTCCCATGATACTCTGTGCCCCAAATTTTTCTTTTTATTCCCCCCTGTACCCTTTTTAAAAACATGATCCAACATAGCCCCAAAGTATGGGTCACATTCTATTACAACAAACTCAAGGTTTTTTATATCTTCTTGAGCTCAAACAGGAAGGGAGAAAAGAAAGCTAGACCTGGAGTTAGGAGACTTGGGTTTGAATCCTGCCCCAATCAATGTAGCAATTACATCTCATTTCTGGTTTGTTTCCTCATCTGAAAAATGGAGACAGTATTTGCCTCACCCAACTCATAGGGCACGGGAATCAAACGTGACTTTCTTTGTAACCATGTAATGCTACATAAATATCAGCAATAATTGTAATAATAATAAAAAATTACTATTAGACTTTTCTGGAGTCCTAGAACATCACCACAATCGAGCTGTGTATGTTACAAAGAGGCAGATTTTGACCCAGTGTTAGAAATGTAGCAGATAAAAGTGTCTTAACAATAAAACAGGTGACCTCAAGAGGTAGAAGCATACGAATGTTACAACACAGAATGTCAGAGCTGGGAGGGACCAGAATAAGAAGAACACAGAATAACAGAAGTGAAAGGAACCTTAGACTGCAGAGGGTCAGAAGAAAGGGGCTTTAGAGATCATGTGCTAGCATCTAATAGAGAAACCCCCCTACAACATCCTTGACATGTGGTCATAGATATCTTCAGGAATACCTTCTTCCTTTATGGGACAGCCCATTCCATACTGGGACAACTCAAATCATAAGGAAGTTTTTTCTTAAATTGAGTTGAAACCTTCCTCTCTGTAATGTCCACTGGATCTAATATGCCTAATTTTAGGCCTGTATAACAGAAGGCTGTGTCTTCTACTTCAGAGCATGCTGGGAATGGGCTAACCCTACCAAGGCTAATAATCCTTGTTGGGGAACCTCAGCAGGCAAAACATCTGCCTGTTGAAGAGATGGGACTTCCATTGGATAGTCCCCTGTTACACCTTTTTCCACCACACAACCTTTAAAACATTTGAAGGAAGTAATGAAAATAAACTTTCCTTTAAGTCTTCTCTTCTCCAGGCTAAGCCCGACAATTCAAGAAACAGCATGGTGCACTGGGGAGCTCGCTCGATTTGAAATCCTAGGATCTGGATTCAGATTTTGACCTTGCTCCTTATTTATTACTTGTGGGACCTTGGCCAAATCATTTCCACCAACTAGTCTTCAATGTCCTCCTCTTTTTAAATGGCGGGGTTGAATTTAGTGGCCACCGAGGTTCCTTTCAACCCTGAATCTATGATCCTATGAAGTTTCTCTTTCCTTTGACTGCTGCTCTCAAAGAACATGGTTTTGAGTGCTCTCATCACCCATCCCATCGCTCTCCTCTAGACCTTGCCTCAGTGTGTCAAGGTAGGAGAAGCTGCCAGTTTCTGGAGTCTTGGGTAGCAGCTAGAGAGGATAAGGTATTTTTTTATGAACAGGAAGTTGTTTTTTATGAACAGGAAGCTAATTTTCCTTTGGCTTTTAAGTCCTGTCCTTTTCTTTGGGGGTGAGGCAGCTCACTCACCTCACTCACAGAGGTTCAGTGGATGGAATGCTGGGCCTGGAGTCAGGAAGACCCGAGTTCAAATCCAGCCTCAGACACTTCCTAGCTGGTTGACCCTGGGCAAATCATTTAACTTTTTTGATTGCCTGACCAAAGGATCTACTGGAGAAGGAAATGGCAAACCACTCCAGTACCTTAGCCAAGGAAACCCCATAGATGGCTGTGATCTATGGGGTCATGAGTCAGACACAAGAGAAGGGGATTGCTTTTCGGGTGTCTCCTAGTCTATGCCTTTCATTTCAATGCAATCTCCGCAAATCCAGAAATGGGATAGACTTCCTTACCTCCCACCTTCCCCTCCAGAGGGATCTTCTTCCTCTTCCTCATCCTCATTCCCCTCTGCCTCAATGAACTCTTCTTCTTCCTCATCTGCAAACGAAAAGCAAACAACAGCTTTAGAATGGGCTGGGGGCTCCTTGCTCCAACCATCTTTATCTCCAGAAGTACTTGAGAGTGGAGACATTTAATCCTTGTACATTCATCCAAGGCCTCCTTTCCGGAGGGGAGGCCAGAAGCAGGGAGAGGGTGGGAGGCTTGTAGAGTAAGGCCCAAGGGGAACAGCAAGTGCTAGCACACCTGGAGAATGAATGAGTCTTCCCTGTTCCCCCTTCCTCCCTTCCCTGCCCCCCAACCCCAATCTGGGCCGACACAAAGACATTCCTTTGTTTCAGAGCCACCCACTGCCTATCACCTGATCTTGCTGGGGCCTCGAGGAGGGACTTTGAGTAAGATAGAGTTTGTCTGCATCTCCTTGAAACCACGGGAGAGATAACTGTGGTCTGGCAAGAGCAGGCAGAATGCTCTCTGTACCCAGAGGTCAAGGTCCTCCCTGGAAACTCGTGTCTGTGTCTCGGAACAGTCCTGGAAGCCAAGAGAGTCCTGGAAGCACTCTCCCTGCCTGGCACTCCTTGTCCTGCTCTCCCTGTTCCTCCAACGTCCTGTACTATAGTATCTCCTCAGTAACTCCTTTGAAGCTGGGAGGGGAGGGGGGGACTTTTGGGCTTTGCACCAGTTTCTCAGCTCTGGGTCATCTTAGAAGTAGCCAGAAAAGCCCTTCCCCTCTCAAAGCCTCAATTTTCTCATCTGTAAAATGAGGGGGCTGAACCACTCTGGTCACATCATTTGTTCCACCTCCCTGGTTTCTTTCCTTTGAAAAGACTTTGTCTCCTGCAGATCTGAAGAAGGGAACAAATCCCTTAATCTCCACAATCATCTTCCTTGGCTTTAACTGGCCTCTCAGATGGCTGGTAATTTACTAACCAGGTTGACTGTTTGGGAAAATTTTACCCTGGAGGTAACTGAATTCATTTAAACCAATTCAATGAAATAAACATTTATTAAGAATCTGCTAGGGGGCAGCTGGGGAACTCAGTGGATTGAGAGCCAGGCCTAGAGATGGAAGGTCCTAGGTTCAAATCCGACCTCAGACACTTCCCAGCTGTTAGACCTTGGGCAAGTCACTTGACTCCCATCACCCAGCTCTTACCAATCTTCTGCCTTGGAGCCAATACACAGTATTGACCAAGACGGAAGTTAAGGGTTTAAAAAAAAAAAAAGAATCTACTGACAGACTCTAAACGATCACCCCAGTGCAAATATTAATAATATGGAAATAGGTCTTGATCAATGACACATGTAAAACCCATTGGCTATGGGAGGGGGGAGAGAAAGAACATGAATCATGGAACCATGGGAAAATTTGATTAATTAATTAAATAAACTTTAAAAATCTACTGAATTAGAGATGGGGACTCAGGCTGTGTAAAAAGAAATCAATAAAACTGAAAATATATTTATTTTAAAAATCTAATGATTAATATGAAAAAATGTTTTACATGATAAAATCTATATCATATTGCTTATGTTTCAGGGAAGTGAGGGGTGGCGGGTGGGAGAGAATTGAGAACTGAAGACTTAAATGTTAAATCTGTTTTTACAGGTAATTAGGAAAAAATAAAATCTAAAAAAATGATAGAATCTGCTGAGTTATAGGAGACCAGCTCACATCCCGGCTCTCTTGCTCATTACTTGTGCGAGCTCTGGCAACCCCCTTAACATTTTAGGGCCTTCTTTTCCTTATCTGGGAAAGAATGAATGAAAAAAATAAATCAGGGTTTACTACGGGCCAACCACAGTGCCCAGAAGGAGCTTGGATTCCATAAGGTCTGAAGTCTCTTCCAACACTAAATCTAAATCACTCCAGAGCCTACTAAAAGGGACTTTGGGGAATTCTAGGTGTTAAAGCACCAGACCTGGACCTCCGAGTAGGAATTCACAGGCTAGTAAGGAGAAAGTTAGTGCATTTCCAAAGGATAAAGACTTTTCCCTCAGGGGCTCAATGGTGGATTGAAGAGGGGAATTAAGGCAATTAAGGTCTTTGGAATGCCTCTAAATTACAGATCAAGTACCCTGGCCAATGGAAAGGAATCCTAAAGAGTTACAGCCAGGAGGGATTCAGAATATAAATTGTCAGAGTCTGGAGCAGGGGTCAGCAACGTATGGCTCTCGAGCCATATCTGGCTCTTTTGAGGGCCAGATATGGCTCTTTCTGCAGGAGTCATAAAGTCCTTTTTTTTTTTTTCAGGCGCTGTTACAGGAGCGGCACTGTGAGCTCTGTACGGCTCTCACGAAATTACATTTTTAAAAATGTAGCATTTATGGCTCTCACGGCCAAAAAGGTCGCCGACCCTTAGTCTGGAGGAACCTTTAGAAACCCAGAATGTCTGAGCTGGAGGAACCTTAGAACCCAGAGTGTCAGAGCTAGGAGAGAGCTTAGAACAGAGAATGTCAAAGCTGGGAGAGACCTTAGAACAGAGAATGTCAGAGCTGGGAGAGACCTTAGAACAGAGAATGTCAGAGCTGGGAGGGACCTTAGAACCCAAAGTGTCAGAGCTGGGAGGGACCTTAGAACNCAGAGCTGGGAGGGACCTTAGAACCCAAAGTGTCAGAGCTGGGAGGGACCTTAGAACAGAGAATGTCAGAGCTAGAAGGAACCTCAGAACACAATGTCAGAGCTGGGAGAAAGCTTAGAACACTGAGTGTCAGAGCTGGGAGGAACTTCAGAATGGAGAATTTTAGAGCTGGGAGAGAGCTTAGAACAGAGAATTTTAGAGCTGGGAGAGAGCTTAGAACAGAGAATGTCAGAGCTGGGAGAGAGCTTAGAACAGAGAATGTCAGAGCTGGGAGAGAGCTTAGAACAGAGAATGTCAGAGCTGGGAGGGACCTTAGAACAGAGAATGTCAGAGCTGGGAGAGACCTTAGAACAGAGAATGTCAGAGTTAGAAGGAACCTCAGAACACAGAATGTCAGAGCTGGAAGAGAGCTTAGAACCCAGAATGTCAGAGCTGGGAGGAACTTCAGAATGGAGAATTTTAGAGCTGGAGAATGTCCATACAGAATACCAGCTAGCCAAGACCTTAGAATATAGAATGGACATGTGGTGTAGTGAATAGAGCCCTGGATTTTGTGTTAGGGGCCTAAGTTCAAAACTAGCTCTAAGCCTTGTAGATTGTGGCCATGGAGAGGTCATTTAAGCAAATCATCAGACAAATTTGAATATTTCAAAATCCCAAGTCATCTTTCTTATACCAGCTAACACAATAACTCTGGTCTTACTGACAAAATAGCATTCTAGTTCACATGGATTTTAAAAAGACACTTTCACAAACCTCAGTCTCCTCCTCTGTAAAATAGGGTTAATCCATGCCATGGGGTTATCGTGAGGAAATGTGATTACTTTCTAGCCCTTTAGAAATAGGAATTGTTCCTCTTAAACTCAAAAATAAAGCTGAAAGGGATGCTATTCAACTCCCTCATATTACAGAGGAATAAAGTAGGGATCAGAGGGGGAAAGAGACTTATCCTGGCTCACACACCTAGTTGTGGGAGAGCCTAGACTAGAACTGAGGCTTTCTGGTTCTTAGCCCAGAGCTTTTATCTGTTCTATCTCAGACAGGGTCTAGGTGTCCATCTGTCATCAGTTCTGAATTGGGGTTGAACTACATTCCTTCTGAAGTCCTTACCATTTTTTAGGTTTCCTGATCCTCTGAATAGAGGCATGTCTCTGCTTGGGAAGTTTCTCTCTCCTTCTTCTTTCATAGCCTCTCCTTTGCCATCATCCTAGATCTGTCTACTGTTATGCCAGGTTTACTGTAGTCAGTCAGGCAAATAGGTCCAGCCCTTCCCAACCAAGTCTTACCTAACTCGAAGTCAATGGCCCTCAAGGTGTCTGCTATGTGTTCCAGGTCCAAGGTGAAATAATCCATGTTCTCAAAGCCTTGTTCTGTCTTGCCTAGATGGCAGCCCTTGGATGCTTCCACAATGCTGGAAAAGAGAAGGCAAAGTGGGCTGAGATCTCATCTCCTCTTACTTCAGAGCCCAAAGGAAGGAGATCCCTTTGAACCTGTCTCAAATTTGAGAGTTGCTTGTCCCCCTATGCCTGACTGTTCCCTCTGTCTTTTGCCACACTCCACCTCCAGATGAGGGTTCTGCTCCATCCCCCAGGGGATATGGCTTGGGGCTACATATAGCGAGAGAGTGAGGCAGTGGTGAAACTAGCCAGCCAAGTCTGCTGAAAGTCTGCAGCCCTGAGCTCTAGCCTTGGCTTTAGGACTTCCTTGTTGTGTGACCTTGGATAAGTGACCTTACCTCTCTGGACCTCAGTTTTCTTAACTGAAAAATGGGGAGGTTAGACATTGTATTCTCAAGAGTCCCCTCAACTCTTGACATTCTAAATCTCAAGATTAGAATGTAAGCTCTTTGGGCTAAATGAGCATTTCGCTAACAGTTATCTAGACAGCATTTCAATACTTTTCATATATCATTTTCCTTGATCCATAAACAACCCTTTGAGGTAGGTGTTACTATTATCCCCATTTGATAGCTAAAGAAACTGAGGCTGAAAGAGGTTTAAGACTTGCCCAGGGCTATACCACTAGTAAGAATCTGAGGCAGGTCTTTATGCCTTCAAGTCCATTATGGTGCCCATTCTGGTACTTAGCAACCTCACCCAGGGCCTGGTATAAACAGTAGGTACTTAATAATTGCTTGTTGAATAATTGGTCATGGATCGATCCCCCACCCCACAGCCTTAACATTCTAAGTTCTAAGATTATGTGGATTTCTGACTTCCTAGTTCTGACTTGGTATTTTTCTATTACAGTTCCTTCCAAGTTCTGACGTTCTATTATATAGAATGTCTCTTACTCCTCTATTATAGCGTAGAGACTGCAATGGAGACAAACTGGAGGGTTAAAGATCGGGGAGAAGGAAACAAAATATTCTAGTTGCAGAACTTGCCAGCAGATAAAATACATCAGGAAAGGATAGGATAGAGAGTAATGGGAATTCCCCTTAGTCTGGTTGGGGGATTGGACAATCGTTCCAAAACCTGAACTCTCTACCCCTTGGGAAGACTTACGCTTTTATCAGTGGCTTGGCATTCTGTGGGAAGAAAGAGAAGGAAGAGAGTTAAGTCTATGTGGAGGTTCAGCCATTGAAGTGGGCACTCAGATGCTCTAAGCATGGGTACCCAAGAGCCAAAGACTTCCTACCAATTTGGATTTCCCTGGGCCAGCCATGGACCCAGAGTTTTATAATATCTCCAGTCTCTTGGAGTTTTTCCCTTTCTGGTCAAAGACCATTTCCTCGGCACCTTCCTCATTCCCTGATACAAAGTGCCAAATCAGTCCAAATCCTGGAGGGATGTTTGATCACAGAAAGAAAACCCTCTGGAGTCCCATTCCACAGGCCATCTATCCTTTCTGCTGTCCACAATGCTTCTTCTTCCTCCAAAGGTATAAGGAAGCAGGCTTGGGGCAAAGAGCCCTGGACAGGGACTCTGGTGATTGGGCTTTGCATACTGGTCCTTTTCCCAACCCATGGTGTGACCTTAAGCAAGATGTTTTATTTCTCTGACCTACATCTCTTCATCAGTAAAGGATGAATGGGAGAAGATGATCTCTAAGGGCTGGCCTTCCTAGTTCTGACAGTCTCTATTCTAAGTCTCTTTCCACCTTTGGCATTCTATGTACTAAACTCCTTCCCAGTCCCATTATTCTCCAAGTCCCTTCCCATCTCTGTCATTCTATGTTCACAGCCACCCTCCAGCTCCAGAATTCCATCGTTCTAGCTGACATTTGATACTGGAAGATTCTATACTGCTTTGACAGCCTATTCTTTTTCTAAGGGTTGGCTGGGGACATGAGAAGCTGGCTTCTCACCATCAGGAATGCAGCTCCGCCTGGCTCATCCATGGATTGGATGGCTGTCTCCACTAGTTTGGTGGCCTTTTCCAACTGCTCCCGGTATTGCTGTATCAGGGCCTCGATGAAGCTGATCTTTTCCTCTTGTTCCCGAGTGATTCGCTGAAGCAACTCACTCTTCTTCTCATCTAAGATGGCATATAGGACATCAAACTTTTGGCTCAGTTCCTCCTTTACTTGGTGGCTATTCTCCTGGAGAAACAGAACGAGATTCTGGGTCAAGGGACTGAATTCCCTTACTCTGAAATCCCTTCCTTATATTTCTTCTTATTCCCCCCCCCCCCTAAAACCCTTACCTTCCATCTTGGAGTCAATACTATGTATTGGCTCCAAGGCAGAAGAATGGTAAGGGTAGGCAATGGGGGTCAAGTGACTTGCCCAGGGTCACACAGCTGGGAAGTGTCTGAGGCCAGACTTGAACCTAGGACCTCTCTAGGCCTGGCTCTCAATCCATTGAGCTACCCAGCTGCCACCCCTTATATTTCTTCTTAATTCACATTTCTATAGTCTTTTCATCCTAGATTTAGAGCCAAAAAGAGCCTATATTATCCCACGGGAGTTTTCTTGAGGAAAATGTTTTGTAAACTATAAAATGCATATAAAATTCTCTGGATTCCTACCCTAATGAGATTCAGAAAAGCAGATATTTGGGGTGGTTTTGTTTTTAATACAGTTATGCTCATGGTTTCCCCAATTCTGAACTGTATTTTTATCTGAACTGGTATAAATCCAACTTGGCAAGTATAATTTTGGGAATATAGTGCTGTGATCTTTTTGCTAAGATTTCAGTAAATTTAAAAAAAATATTCATTAGCAATATTGCTTTCTAGTCCTCTCCCTCCCAATGGAAGAAATAATGTCCCTAATTGAAGGAATAATGTGGATAGATGGTGTTATCCACACTAGGGGACTGGTTTGGATACTTATTTGGCTGACGATAAGTATCACAATTCCCTTTTGGTGAAAGGAAGCAAAGTTAACTTCCCTCATGGGAGAGATTAGGTTTAGATCAACATCTCACACCCTACACCAAGATAAATTCAGAATGGGTGAATGACTTGAATATAAAGAGGGAAACTATAAATAAGTTAAGTGAACACAGAATAGTATACCTGTCAGATCTCTGGGAAAGGAAAGATTTTAAAACCAAGCAAGAGTTAGAGAAAATTACAAAATGTAAATTAAATTATTTTAATTATATTAAACTAAAAAGCTTTTCTACAAACAAAAACAATGTAGTCAAAATCAGAAGGGAAACAACAAATTGGGAAAAAATCTTTATAACAAAAAGCTCTGACAGGGGTCTAATTACTCAAATATACAAGGAGTTAAATCAATTGTATAAAAAATCAAGCCATTCCCCAATTGATAAACGGGCAAGAGACATGAATAGGCAATTTTCAGGTAAAGAAATCAAAAGTATCAATAAGCACATGAGAAAGTGTTCTAAATCTCTAATCATTAGAGAAATGCAAATCAAAACAACTCTGAGGTATCACCTCACACCTAGCAGATTGGCTAAAATGAAAGAAGGGGAGAGTAATGAATGCTGGAGGGGATGTGGCCAAATTGGGACATTAATGCATTGCTGATCCAACCATTCTGGCTGGCAGTTTGGAACTATGCTCAAAGGGCTATAAAAAAAATGCCTGCCCTTTGATCCAGCCATACCATTGTTGGGTTTGTACCCCAAAGAGATCATAGATAAACAGACTTGTACAAAAATATTTATAGCTGCGCTTTTTGTGGTGGCAAAAAAACTGGAAAAGGAGGGTATGCCCTTCAATTGGGGAATGGCTGAACAAATTATGGTATCTGCTGGTGATGGAATACTATTGTGCTCAAAGGAATAATAAACTGGAGAAATTCCAGGTGAACTGGAAAGACCTCCAGGAATTGATGCAGAGCAAAAGGAGTAGAGCCAGAAGAACATTGTACACAGAGACCAATACACTGTGGTAAAATTGAATGTAATGGACCCCTGTACCAGCAGCAATGCAATGACACAGGACAATTCTGAGGGATTTATGGTAAAGATGCTACCCACATTCAGAGGAAGGACTGCAGGAGAGGAAACATATAAGAAAAACAATTGCTAGAACGCATGGATCGAGGCGGACATGATTGGGGATGTGGACTCGAAACTACCACACCAATGCAACTATCAACAATTTGGAAATAAGTCTTGATCAATGACACATGTTAAAACCAGTGGAAATGTGCATCGGCCGTGGGTGGGTGGAGCTGGGGGGAGGGTGAAGGGGAAAATAGGAGCATGAATCATGTAACCATGTTAAAAATGAATATTAATAAATGTTTAAAAAAAGTTAACTTCCCTCCACTTGACCAGTACACATAAAAGCCTTGGAGACTATGTTATAAGAAAACAGTATCTATATTTATAAGAAATCAAGATAGACTGAGAATTAAACAAAAGGATATCCTGACTCTAATTTCTTATACTTCACCCAACCAATCTAAGTCCCTCTCACGAAGGACACTTCTGTTCTCCCGGCTACGCTACCAGCTCCCTTTTTCTAGCTAGGTTTTCCCTAAAAGCTCACTAAACTACCTGACTATAATCAAATTGTTTCTCTAAGAAGTTGTCTCCAAAATCCACTAAGAATGGCCTCAAGATGGCCGAGTCCACCCAAAGCTGGGTCTGACTCTTGAGGTAAAACCCAGAGCCCAACAGAGAGGATCTTCAGATAAAACTTCAGGCAAGTTGTTAAACATAGCAGGTATGACTAGATCTTTCTTAAGATGCTCTCCAGTTGAAAAGGAACCTCCCAACTTCCACAAACAGGTTAAGGTAAGGTAGCCCAGGAAAGCTACACCTTCCTCTCCCAGCTCAGGAACAGGAAGTGGCAGTTTCCCCCTCAAACTCCTTCCTCCTCAGCTTTCTGCATTCCAGAATTCTCTCCAGGGTTCCTGGCTTGAGCCCAGCACTTTGGATATAATTTCCAATCCACTCAAACTTGCTCTTATCAAAATTCAACTCTCCATAATCCCATTCCTACACTCCCTCTCTCCTCCCTTCTTTCCTTGCTCTCTCTGTCTCTGTCGTCTCTGTCGTCTCTGTCCTCCCTCTCTCTCTCTCTCTCTCTCTCTCTCTCTCTCTCTCTCTCTCTCTCTCGCTCTCTCTCGCTCTCTCTCCCTTTCCCTCTCTCCCCTTTCTTTCCTTCTCTCTTTTACAAACCTTTACCTTCCATCTTAGAAATAATACTGGGTATTGGTTCCAGGGAAGAAGAGAGATAATAGCTAGGCAATGGGGGTTAAAGGGACCACATCATATAGCTAGGAAGTGTCCAAGGCTAGATTTGAACCTAGGAGTTCCTATTCTAGTTTTCTTTCTTTGCTATATTCTCCTCTTATTCAGATATTAATACTAAATTGAGCTTTTATAGGCTTTGAGCTTAACTTATATAGTATAGGTATTAATTATTCTTGAATCATTTGATAAATTCACCAGGAAATCTTTCTGGACCAATGTTTTGTTTTGTTGTATTTTGTTTTCCCTTTGCCACTTCATTTATAGCTAGTTCAATTTCATTCAGAAAAGCCAATACTGGGACTAAATATTTTCATGGAGTTAGTAGACAGAGAAAACAAATTCACAGACTTGTGGATGGAAAGAGCAGCATGTTTAGAATCCAAGGGACCTGGGTTCCAATCTGAAATGTGTAAACCTCTGCCCGTGTGGTCTTGGACAAGTATCACTGAACATCCCTGGGTTTCAGTTCTCTCATCTGTGAAATGAAGGCTCCTTTCCAATTCTAGATCCCTCCCTCTTATACCCACATCTATTACACCTGCCCAACCAGTCCTGAACACTGGGCCTCTAACTATGACATCTGGAGGAGCCATTAGGGGTCATTTAGCCTGGAGAGGGGGAGGGGAGGGTTGCAGTGGGTGGCTCCAATTTCCCCAGCTCGGGCCCTTTCTCCCATTCCTCACCTTGGTAACTCTACAAGAGTCTTCCAGCTGGGTGATGATCGTCTGGACTCGGTCGTTCCCCGCGACCAGCATGGAAATGCAGTTGCTCAGCTCGGTCTAGATAAGGAGGGGGGAAGAGAGACCAAAATAGATTTAAACTCCGTTTTCCCATGAGGCTAAGGGAAGCAGGGACACCCTTATTGCAGATCTCCAAAGTTTTCCTCTAGGGAGAGCTCCCTGTAGGGATTGGGAACCTTTCTATTTCTAGGGATCCGTGGCAGACTTTTAGTCTGACAGAGTCATTGAATGTTCAAATTAGAGCTGTTAAGCCCTTAGAATATATGCTTCTATTTTTATCTCTACATGTTATCTTTCTGTCACCTTCATTTAAAGCTATATCCCTCCTGCCTCACCAGAGTCATCTCTTATAACAAAGAATTTAAAAACTCAAAGAAAATAATATGGACTATTAAAGCAGAAATGGACCTTAGAACACATGGAGTTTGAAAGGACCTCAGTGGCCAGTTAACTCTCCATTTTACAGGTGAGGAAACTGAGGCACAGCTCTGAAATCCTGTGACTAGGATTTCATGGCTAGTAGGAAATGCAGCCAAAGGCTAGAATCAAGAAGGATAGAGAAAAAGAATGATAATGTGGGAGACCAAGAGGGGGTGTGAGAGAGGAAGAGAAAAGGAAGGTATCACTGGTGGGCAGTGAATAAAGGATTCCTTCTTTTTTTTTTAATTTTTTTGGCTCCAAGGCAGAAGAGTGGTAAGGGTGGGCAATGGGGGTCAAGTGACTTGCCCAGGGTCACACAGCTGGGAAGTGTCTGAGGCCAGATTTGAACCTAGGACCTCCAATCTCTAGGCCTGACTCTCAATGCACTGAGCTACCTAGCTGCCCCCAAAGGATTCCTTCTTAACCCTCCTCTGTACCCCAGCTTGCCCCGGGGATGAGAAAATGGAATCTCAAGTCTGAGGAAGTCAAGGAGAGGTTTGGAGGGGAATTTGTAGTCCTAGAGGTAGGAGTGGGTGGGTTAGAGGAGAGACCATCCCCTCCACCTGCTACTATAGCAATAGCCCCATGACCTGAGATGGCCCATGGGGAGAGGCACAAGGCAGGAGGCCCTATCCCTTGGGGTCTGGCTTTTCCCTAGTGGCCACACCCTGTACCTCTCAAGTGACAGTAAATATAACAAGTGACCTCAGGCCTCCCTCCTCAGACTTGAGGGGGTGGGAAGACTTGCTTCTCCCAGCACCCTGGGAAGTCCCTCCAAGGCTATTCCTGAAAGGTCTACCTCAGCACATCCCTTGAGCTCCAGTCTGAAGCTCGAAGCAGGAGCTGGAACGCCCTCCCCTCCCAGGGTCATGGGCAAGGCTCCTTCTTACCTTCTGGCCCTGGAAGACGTTCTGCAATGGGGCCACCTCGCAGGCCTTGTGGGCCCCAAACACCTTGCACATGGAGCAGGTGGGCATCTCGCAGGTCAGGCAGTAGATGTTGATCTTCTCGTCCTCGTGCTCCTTACACATGGGGTGGTTGCCCTTTTGCAGGGGCCGACTGTGGGGAGGAACCCGGCCCAGGTCACTGGGGTTCTCGCTCTGACCTGCCTCTCCCTAAAAGGGCTGAAAGTCTCACCAGTCCCCTCTACTCTGGCCCTGGGGGCCCTTGGGCAGGTCATGGAGAGCCAAGAGCTCACCCATCCCACCCAGAGCTCTGCCCCAAGAACAAACAATTGCCTGGTCTCCACATGGCTAGCAATGAGAACTCTGATCCCACGTAAGCCAGTGTCCACTCTTGCTCTCAGGGACAAGGGCAGCAAACCCAGCTTGGGTTTTCGTCAGATGCAGAGGGTTCCAAATATTCACAAGATCCTAGATTCAGAGCTGCAATTAGAGGTGACTGACCTTCTCATTTGATAGATAATGAAAATGAGACCCAGAGAGTTTAAAGTATTCCTCCAGGGTCACACAGCTAAGGTTAGAGGGCTAGCAAAGGGCAGAGGAAGTGGGAAAGGATCCTCCCAGCAAACACTCCTTTCATAGACCAGGGCTTCCCCTTCCCTACACCTTTATTTCCTATTTTGTTTCCACTAATTCATACCTCTCTTTTCTTTCAAGACCTCATTCAGACACTTACCTACTGGCTTTCATAGTATTTAGGATATGGAACTGGGTAGGAACCTTAGAGATCATTTAGTCTGAGCCTTTTATTTTACAAACTTAGAAACAGAGACAGAAAAATTTGGGGTGACTTGCCAAAGGTCACACAGGTAGTAGGTAGTAAAACTAAAATTCGAATCTAGGTCCTCTGGGGCTCTTTCTGTAACACCATAGGGTCTGCCTTCCTCTGCCTATCTTGTGTTCTGAGGACCCTCCCAGCTCTGACATTCTGTGTCCTTAGGGCCCTCCCAGCTTTCCCAGGTTCAAAGAGTCCTCTCCTAGCTCTCATAATGTCCCCTCAGTATTTCTCATCTCTTCAACATTTCCTCCTGAATCCATGCAATCAAACAGCAAAAGAACCCTTGGGTTCTCATCCTGGCTGCTGTGTAACCTCAGATCACTCATCTAATCTCTCTGGGCTTCTGGAATGTTCTTTACAGAGCTGACATTCTGATGTACTGAATCCTAACCCAAGAAACACTTCCCACTTGCCTCTTTCTCCCCTCTCCTTTGTTTATTATCCTCTAATCAGAATTGATGTTACCAGAAGACAAGCTCCAATGAAATGGAGACCACTAAACTGTGTATAGATCCTTGCCAGTTGTATATTGTCTTAGAAATTCCTGAATGTTTATATATTTATTTTTAAATTAATTAATTTTGTATTTGGTTCAGCTCACATTCAGGAGTATTTCAGGCTTCCTGAGACCCTCAGGACGAATGTTCAACTCCTCTACCCCCTTAGGTTCTGACTCTGTTCCAAAGGCTAAGCCTTGATCATTGGAGTATGACATTATTATTATTAATATTGAGCAAGAAGGGGTATGGCCCAGCAGAAAGAGCCAGGAGACCAAACTTCTTATCCTGGTGATGGTTCTAACTTGTGGTATGACTTGGGCCCAGGCTCTGGGCCTTCATTTCTAGGTCCGATTATGTGTGTGCTGAGAGCAGGAATGGATTTTAAGTTCACAGAGCCCTTCACAGACATCTTATTTGGCCTCACAACAGCTCTGTAAGGTAGATCCTAAAGGTATTTTCCTCCTTTTACGGATGCGGCAACAGTCTCATGGAAGTCACACAGTAAAGGAGAGGAGGCAGGATTTGAAGCTAGGGCTTCCAGATTTCAAATCCAGTATTCAATCCACTTTGTGGTTCCTTCCAGCTCTGAAATTTTGGGTTCTAAGAGCCTTCCCGGCTCTGACATTCTAGGTTCTAAGGGCCCTTGTAGCTCTCATAATCTAAAACCTAAAGAATTTGGGTAATGCTTTTCAGCAAAGTGCTTTCTCATCATCTAGCTCCTTTTATCCTTACCAGAAGTCTCCTTATCTGTAGCTTATAGACACTTATAGACAGAGAAAGAGGCCCCCAAAAGAAGTAGCATGCCTCAGCTCTCACTGAGTGGTGGAATTGAGACCAGAGTCCAAAGGAGCAACCCCAGGGGCTCGGGAACAGGAAACATATAAGCTGGCACTTGGTAAAGAGTTTAGAAAGCTGGCCACCAGAGCTGCTTCTCTAAGAGTTTCTGGGGCCCCAGTACCGGAGCTCTTAGAAGATCACTTTGTCTTATAGCCAATGAACTATTTGATTAAAAAAGTAAAAAGACCCTGTTTGAGTCTTCTCACTGACTCAATGACCTCTAGTGGGTCATTTCCCTTTTTTAAACCTCAGTTTCCTCATCTACAAAATGGACCCAATAATCCTTCTGGCTCCCTCACAGGGTTGTTTTGAGGCTCAAAAAAGCTAATATATTGGAAGCACTAAATTAATGCTGATCATTATTCTTTCCCTAGCTCAGTATTATGCTGCATCTAATGACTATTCTTATTCTTTTCCACTGAGGAAGTAGGTTCCCAAAATTGGTCCCATCATTTGGCAAAGTTCCAGCCTTTTCTTTTCTCCTCCCCCTTTTATCTCTTTCTCCCTCTTCCCTCTTCAGCACCTGAAGCTATGGGACCTAGAGTAATTAAGGTCTGAGTTCAAATGCAGCCTTAGCCATAGTCTAGCTGTGTGACCTTGAGCAAGTCATTTGACTTCTTTCTACCTCAGTTTCCTTGTCTGTAAAATGGGGACAATAATAACACCTATTTCATAGGGTTGTTGTAAGAATTAAATGAGATAGTATTTGTAAAGTGTTTTGAAGTAAGCTTTGGGTTTTAAAACCTCAAACCTTAAAGCACTATATAAATGTTAGTTCTTCTTCAGAAGCTAGTTTGATGGCCAGTCTGCCCTTCCATTCTACCTCTAATGCCTAGGGCCTGGATGTAGGGGAATTAACCTCTGCTTCCTGGGGTCCTGGCAAGGGAGGTCTTATCTAGACCAGTACCCATCAGGGTCTTGTAGCTGTGAGCAGTGGACTCTGGGAGATGGGGTTAGTTGGATTTAGAATTTGAATGCAGGTTTATGGAAGGGCTGGGAGGTACGAAAGTGGGATGGGATCTAAGATCCAAATCTTTTTCACAGGAGCTTGACTTAGGATCTCTCCTCAGTTTCCTTTGAGACTAAAAAAAGGAGAATCCCCCTCAATCCATACTCAATAGCCCAGAGGACCCAGGGGAGAAGCTGACCTTGAGCACTCCTGTTTATAGATGTCAATGATGTTCTCCACCAGTAGGTTCCTCTGAAGCCCATACACCCCGTGTCTGTCCATGATCACCTCATGGCGGCAGGATGGACAGCGGAAACGGCCTCCTGAAATGGAGCCACCCCGGTTGGACCAGTAGGGATTAGCAGCCTGTGGATGCGAAGGATGAAGAAGAAGTCTGGGTATGTCAGAGAAGTATCCTTACCTCCAAATCCCTCCTAAGCATCGCTCTACTTCCTAGCCTCTTTTCCCCATGAAATCGACCAATATAGACCCTCTATTCCCACCTCTGATACTTCCTCTATGACCTTGGGCAAGTCACTTAATTTTCCTGGGCCTCAGTTTCCTCATTTGTAAAAGATGATGTTTGGATTTAATGGCCCTTGAGGTCCCTCCCAGTTCTAGATGTAGAAATCTATAGTCTCAAGGGTTCTAAGGAGGAAGGGTCCATTTCACAGAAGGCTTCATGGATGTAGCTCAAAGTAGCATGGCATGGTTGAAAGTTAGGAGGACCTGGGTCTGAATCCTGCCTAAGATATTTCCTAGCTATATGGCTCTGGGCAAGTCTGTTCACTTTTCCCAGGCTTAGATTCCTATCTCACAGGATTATTTGGAAGTTCACATGAGATCATGTATTTAAAGGCTTTGCCTTTAACAACAATCAGCTGGTTAGGACTATTTTCTTCTAACTTGGAGACTTCTCTCCCAGACTAGCGCCCTATCCATCCGCCCCAAGACCCTGTCCCTCAATCTTGGGAGAAAGCCCCCTCCCATTTCAGGAACAGCTGTGAACTCTTAGTTGGGAAGTCACTGCCTTCCTGATCACCTGCCTCCTACCCCAACCCCTCCCTCTTCCCCACTGCCTCCCCAGGGCTCTGGGCCCACTGCCACCCCGGGCCCTGGCTCCAGCTAGAGGGGTCTGGTTTCTCTCTCCTCTCTCCTTACCCCCCCCCCCTTTTATTACTAAAATCAGTTGCCTCTTGGAACTCTTCGTTTGAGAGTCACCAGCCTTATCAAAAGAGGGGGGAGGATGAGGGGATTAGGGGGAGCATTAGTGGAAAAAAAAACCTTGCGTCATGGAGGAGGACAGGGGCAGCCAGGACTGTCTCCCTACCTCTGCCCAGGCCCCACAGGAGGTTTTTTGGGGAAAGGGCCATGGGGGATGGGGCGAGTGGTAAAAGCAGTGGGAGCTCACAAGACTTAGAAATAGTCGGAAGCATAGAAATGATCTAGTCCAACCTCCTGTTTCCAGAGGGAGAAACTGAGACCCGGAGAAGGTGTGACTGGCCCAAACTCATACAAGTGGAGCTGAGCTCCTAACCATGGGTCCTGTGACTCCAATGCGGTGTCCCACGCTGCCTCCTGAGAGAGGAACGGCCATGAGCCGGAGCCCAGCACATGAGGCAGGGCCATCTTGGCCCCAGAGGCTCAGGGAGCTTTGCATGGGGATAAGGGTGGGTAGATTCTTGGGGCCTCCAGGGCCAGGCACAACGCAACACTCACCTGAAAGACATCATTGGCACATTTTCGGCACAGGTTGTGCTGGCAGGGCAGGATGACCACGGGTTTGGTGAACATCTCCAAACAGATGGGGCAGATCAACTGCTTCTCTAGGTTTTCCATGGGGTT
Source organism: Gracilinanus agilis (assembly GCF_016433145.1). Lineage (NCBI taxonomy): Eukaryota > Metazoa > Chordata > Mammalia > Didelphimorphia > Didelphidae > Gracilinanus > Gracilinanus agilis. The sequence continues at coordinate 63,878,255 of NC_058132.1, forward strand.
CGAATCCTGGATCAGACCCGACTTATAATCCATCCCGGCTTCACCAGCACACGCGGAGCGGACGGGCTGAAGATCCCAAGACCCTGGCCTTGCCGAATGACAAACTCCTTTCAGTTCTTGTCACACTCTGAGATTGTCTTTGTCTACGGTTCCCTGGCTATTTATAGCCAGCCCTAGATCACATGAGCGTGTAGGATAGGGGACCGAGCAGGCATGCCGATGCCCAAATTGGCCAAGGGGCTGTGGAGGGAGGGAAGGGAGGAGGGTGGGGAGTGGATTTCGGGAGAGTTGAGTTTCCGCCCTGCAAAGCAACTGCCTCATCACATGCCAGAGTGAGCAATCGCTGTTCTCAGGGGATGGAGGTCGTAAACAAGGACAGACTGTCCGGGTACCATTCAGCAGCAGGATTTCAGCTGGAAATTAGATGCCCACTCACCTGGACCATGAGCTGGCGGTGTGACCTACCTTCTTGGCAGCTGGGCTTAGTGGGTTAATTCTATCCATGCCCTCAAGAGCCCAAGTTCATAGCATACTGGGTAAAGTGTCAGTCAAGAAAATCTGGGTTCATCTCCAAGTCAGGGGGAGGGAAGGGAGGAAGGGAAATAGTTTGGGTCTTATAATTTCAGAAAGCTTATATTGGAAATTATTACTACATGTAATTGGAGAAATAAAAATATCCAAATTAAAACACAGAAAAGAAGAACTGGGTTCAGATTCCACATTAGATACTTTCTATCTGGGTGACCTAGGGCTTAACTGCTCTGTGTCTCAGTTTCCTTTTCTGTAAAATGAGAGGAGTGAGCTACATTAGAGTTTCTAAACACTTTTTATTTGTGTGTGTGTGTGTGTGTGTGTGTGTGTGTGTGTGTGTGTGTGTGTTTTGGACCTTTCTGGTAATGATGAAGTCTATAGATCCTGTCCCAGAATTAGATTTTTTTTTAATTTTAAACCCTTAACTTCTGTGTATTGACTTATAGGTGGAAGAGTGGTAAGGGTAGGCAATGGGGGTCAAGTGACTTGCCCAGGGTCACACAGCTGGGAAGTGTCTGAGGCCGGATTTGAACCTAGGACCTCCTGTCTCTAGGCCTGGCTCTCAATCCACTGAGCTACCCAGCTGCCCCCTCAGAAGCAGATTTTTTTTAAATGTATAAAATAAAATATATAAGATTACAAAAGAAACCAATTATATTGACATAAAGAGGTCCTTAAAAAAATCCTATCCAATTCATGTATGGGAACTTGCATATATCTACCTTTCAGGGTCCGAGTTAAGAACCTTTGGCCTAGATGGACTCTGAGGTTCCTTCTAGCTCTAGGCTTAGCATCATGTGTCTCCAGGCAGGATTCATAGAATATTACATGCACAGAATTTCAGAGTTGGAAAAGACTTGAGTGTCTCATCAAATGTATAGCTGAGCAGAAATCCTCTCTACATCCTATGCAACAAGCACTTATCTAATCTCACCTTGAACCCCTCCAGAGAAAGTTGGGGAGATTAATACCTCCTGAGCAGCCTTTTCTGGGTCATGTTGATTTCATCTCTTAAATTCCTCATGCTCAGGATCTACTCAAACAGAAGCATGGGCTAGTATAAGGACATGGGGCACAGGGGCAAGAGATTTAGGTTCAGACCCTGGGACCTTAGGCATATCATCTCCCTCCTTGGGCCTCAGTTTCCTCATCTACAAAATCAAGGATGAGCCAGATCTTAAGAATGGAAAATACTTTAAACTATTCAATGTCAGATCTCAAAGGGTTCATAGAATACAGGATGTCAGAGTTGGGAGAGACCTTAGAACACAGAATGCCAGAGCTGGGAAGGGCCTTAGAATAGAGAACGTTCGAGCTAGGTGGACCATCCTGGCTGTCTCATCTATCCTCTTCTTCTTACAGATTAAAAACCAGAGGTCCAGAGAAGTGAAGGAAGTTGTCCAAGGCAAGTCAGTGGCAGTTGCCAACCAAAATTCAGGGATATGGTAATATGATGAAACAGAGTGTTGGACCTAGAATCAGGAGACCCAGGTTCAAAACCTGACACTGACCAACAGTATGGTCTTGGGTAAGGCACTTGAGCTTTTCTGTGCTTCAGGCTCCTTATCTTTAAAATGGGAAGAGTGTCTGTATCACTTACCTCCCAGGGTGGTTATGGGCTTACAAACCTTATTGTTCTCTAGCATTGGTTGTTGTTATGATCCTGACACCTAATCCAGAACTATTCCCAAAATCCTGAATGTTGTAAGCAACAGAGCCAAGATCGAACCCACAGTATTGTGTCTTTCTTTTGGGCTCCACAAAGCTAGAGTTTTTGTTTACACCAGTTTATGTCTTCTCAGTCAAGACACATCTTTGGTCGTTCATGTGCAAGTGTCTGTCTCATCTTCTACCATTAAACCAAGGTCTCCTAAAGGTCTGAGGCTGTTTCCCTTTCTTCATATGGATCCCCTCCTGGAACAGACCCTACTCCACTACTCCCCCCCATCCCCAGCAAGGGCACCCCTAGAAGGAGGGTCACTATTTCTCTGATACTTTGGGGGTATTAGTCATCTGCTTCTGTGTCATGCTCACTGGAAAGTCCATCCTGATCAGAGGAGCACATGTATGGGACACTGGATCCATTTTGTGGCATTCCTATGACCAGAGCAGCTGGCACTGGACAGGATCCATGTAGCCTAGGCATGACCCCCATGTGTTGGGTCAAAAGCCTTCTGGAGGACAGGAACAGGCCTCTTGCCTTGTAAGCTTGTAGGAAATGATTTCCTAAGAATCTTGATGTTTGCATTTTCTCAGACTAGATGTATGGTTTTGTTGTTTAGGGAGCTCCCAGTGAAAGAACTACTCTTATTCCTACTGATTTGTGACAGTCTTAAGAGTTTCCTGGGACAGAGAGATGTTAAGTGACTCACTTGGTGCTATACCAAATCAATGGTTGAGGTGGGATTTGAACCCAGGACTCCTAGATTGCAAGACTCGGAACTGGATCAACTATGTCATAGGAGAATAGGAACAGGGGCTGGACCTGTGATTTCATTGGTATAGGGCAGTGATGGGCAAACTTTTTAAAGAGGGGCCAAAGGAAAGGAAATGCTCATCTGTCAGTCTGTTTCTAAGGCAACTCTTTTGAAGTTTCATTGTATTGTATCCTATTCACTGTATTTGTCAGATTAGGAATAATGTCACCAGGCAGGATAGAACATTTCAGGGGGCTTGAAGTTTGCCCATCACTGGTATAGGGGAAGCCCAGGGGAGGAAACTCCTTCTACCAATGCAGGGTGGCACCTTCTCTGCAAATTATAGTCCTTAGAGAGTTGCCATGGGCACAGAGAAATTAAAGGACTCATCCATAGGTCCAGCACTCTATCCACCATAACACCAGTTGCCTCATAAGATTTCTTCCAGACTCTTCCATTCTGTTCTAAGCCCCCTTGCACCTATGACATTCCATGTGCTAGGTTCACTTTCAACTCTGACATTCCATGTCCTAAGCCCCCTGCCAGGGTTGACATTTTATGTGATGTTTGCTTCTAACCTTCATATTCTCTGTTCTGAGCCCCCTTCCACCTGACACTTCATGTTCTAAGCCCCATTTGGCTCTGAGCTTCCATGTTCTAAGTTCCCTTTTGACTCTGAGATTCCATGTTCTAAGGTTCTTTTCAGGTCTGACATTTTATGTGATGAACCTCCTTCCAGCCTTCATAGTCTCTGTTCTAAGATCCATTTGCACCTGACTTACCATGTTCTAAGATCTCATTTTGCCCTCATATCCTAGGTTCTGTTAAGATAAGAATTTGATTAGCTAATTAACCTAGTTAGAAGGAATGAGACTAGAGGGAAAAAGTTCTAAATTTTACCTTTGCTTCTTTACGCTGACAGAGAAGTATTTTTTTTGGGTCATTGTGAAAGAGACTTGCATGTTAGGAAAGACAATTGTAGAACCGGTCATTTTCTGGAACTTGTTTACCCGGGCGAGGTCGCTGGGGAGTTTGCTCTGAACAATCTGAGAAGGATTTTCCTGAGAGTCAGCTTTCAAGTCATTGAAATATATCTTTTTTACTAAAGAAGATTGGTTGGAGTGAGCCCTTTCTCTCTGAAAGAAAGAGGCCAGAGGGGGCGCTGTTTCCTCTCGCTGAAGGGGCGTCGGTTTCAACATCCTGCTGTGAGGAGCGTCTGTTTCAGGCTTCCTACTGAGAAGAGACGGAGCAGCAGGTGAATTTTTTTCTAGATAAGTTAAGGAGAACTATATAAAATTAAGATCCTCTATTAGAATAACTTAGTAAGTTAGATATTATATCTTTAGATAGTAAGACTAGATCAGTGCAGGTTCACTCCGGTGAGCAAGAAATAGTACCTTGCGGGACAGAGAGGTTCTGGGTTATAGTTAGAAATCCTAGAGTTAGATTTAAGAGATTTCCTGATCCTGCTTTATTCCTATTTCCTTATCCTGTCCCTGCATCACCTTATAGATAAAATAAATTAGGTGGATTAAGCTGTGTCCAGCAATTCCTCCGCCACCGTCAACCAGAGTTCCTTATTAAATTTATACTACCACCTCAAATACCAAACTGACTAGAAATATCACGATCCATAATACCCACAAGAGTTCTAAAGGTCTTCCCAGCAATGACAGTATGTTGTTTTATGTTATTTTGTATTTTGTTCTTTCTACAATATTATTTTACATTTCATTGAAAGTCTGTATTGTAGAAAGTATAGAGGACATAAGATTATGGCTGACTGACTTGGAGGGAGGCCGGGAGGAAGCCGCCATGGGGAATCCCACGACCCAGGGGACAGGTTCTGACCCAGGTTTGCTTTCCCGCTCCTCTCCTGATGGGGCCCTGGATGGCAGCCCAGCTGCCCTGTCTGGCCCTCTGCCTCTCCAGCCCGAGCCTGGGGGTTTGCCATCCCTCCCCATGGGGATGAAGGAGTGAAAACAAGAGGACAGAAAGAAAACAAGCTATATTTAACTAGACACCCAGCATTAGCAGAGCGGAGGCCAAGGCAGCCCGAGATGCCTCCCTTGACCTGTCCAAGTCTCAGGGTTCCATGTCCCTTGCTGCACTGCCACAATGTACCGGCTCTTGGAGAGCAGCAGGGAAGCGCTTAATGTTGCCCCTCCCTCTCTGTATCTAGGGATCCTTCCACCTTCCTTTGACTATGAAGGAGAAGCAGTGTGGAAAGAGTTATAGCTTTGAACACATAGCACCTGGGTTCAAATCTGACCTCTGTCACTATCTGGGTGTCCTCAGGCCCCCCAAGTCTCTTTACCATTCTCAGCCTCAGTATTCTCCTCTGTAAATGAGATAGATGGGCTAGATATAGATTCCTTTCAACTCTAAATCTCGAATCCTTGTTGAGTTGGAGGGGGAGCCCAGTATGTGCCTGCTCTTTGTACTTGCCCAGTGCTAAGACCTTCAGCCATGGGCAAGAGAGGAAATGCAGGTTTGTCAGGGAGGGAGGAGTTCTGTGATCACCTTCCAAGCCTTCCAGAGAGGTCTGGGCTATTGCAGAGAAAGGAGCAAGGCAGAGACAAACAGTGCAGGAACCAGGCTTCAGAGGCTCAGAGACAGAGAATCAGAGTGAAGGGAGGAAGAGAGAGATGGAGAATAGCTATCCACAGTGAAGTGGATAGAGTGCTGGATTTAGATCTGAGTTTAAATCCAGATCCACTCACTAGTTGTATGGCCCAGGGAAAGGCAAGTCATTTCTTTTTACCTCAGTTTCCTTATCTGAAAAAATGGAGATAGCACTATCTTGCCTTGTAATACTTATCTCACTGGATCACTGTTAGGAACAAAGATATGTAAAGCCCTTTGAAAATCATAAGGAACAAAATATATCTATGTCTGCCTGTCTGTTGTCTGTCTGTCTATCTATTTATCTATCTGCCTGCCCATCTGTGTCGTCTGTCTGTCTGCTTGCCCGCCTGTGTGTCTGTCTGTTTGTCTATGTCTACATCTATCTGCCTGTATATCCATCCACCCATCCATCCTTCTATCTTTCTGTCTGTCTGTCTACCTCCCTCCCTCCCTAGCTGTCACTATCAATTATTGTTATCATTGAGAGAGAGTATGGGCAGAGCTGTCTAGGGCCTGCTGAAGACAGCCGAGCATCAAGCCTCTTCCCTCTTTGAGTGCAGGGCCATTCTTGGAGGAGGTCTGGAACCCTGGAAGGGCCAGGGACCAGCCTAGCAGATGGCAAGGGCAGAGGAATGAGAGCTGCCTGGGTGACATCTGATTCAAGAGCTGCTGCGAATACAGTAGGAGGGTGAGTGGAGGCAGGATGGGAGGGAGAGGAAAGAGAGGAGAGCGTTAGAGAATGACCCAGGAGCAGAATTTGTTCCCAGTGGGCAAGTGATAGGAGAGTCTCCTTGTCCTCAGCTTCCAGTCTCAGATGCTCCTGGGAGCTGAGGGGAAGGAAATTGGGGCCTGGAGGAGACCCCTGTGGTGCAGTGGAATGTGGGCTGGCTTTGGACCTCAGTTCAAATCTCTGCTTTTCTGCTTACTCATTGTGTGATCTCAAGCAAGCTGGATAACTTCTCTGTGCCTCAGTTTTCTCATCTGTAAAGTGAGAGTTAGTGTAAGGCTTAGAATAGTCCCAGCCCTAATACTATGATCTTAGACTGTTCGTAGGGAGCCCCTATTCTGAGGGGACAGACATAGCTCTTCACCCTCAGGGAACTCTTGTCTTCTAGGGCCAGACATGTGCCCAGCCTTCAGAGAGTCCTCATCTAATGGGCCTCACACAATATGTGCTCACCGGGAGCCCACAGTCAGATGCTGGGAAGATTAGACCCAAGGACAGATAAATACAAATTAATATAGTGTCAGCCAACCCATACTCCCCGAGGGACCCTGTGTAGAGCAGGCAGAGAAGTCTTCCCGGAAGAGGAACTGGAGAGGATTTGGCATCAGAGTGCCTTAAGGCAGAGCAGAGGGGGGGGTCAGCATAAGGTTCTGATGGAAGGAAGGGAGGTACATTAGTGCAGTGGAAGAAGCATGGGCTTGAGAGGCAAAGGGCTCTGTTCAAATCCTGCTTCAGATGCTTATTACCAGCATGACCTTCGGTAAGTCACCACCTCCCTGGGCCTCAGTTTTCTCATCTGTAAAAGGAGGACTAGGTAGTCTCCGAGGTCCCTTCCAGCTGCAGATTTATGATTCTATGTCCTAAAGTTAGTCTCTGGAGCTCCTGGCCAGACCAGGGGTGTTAATAAAAGCAGCTACTGCCCAGTAACTGAAACTGCCTCAGGATCTGGACCCATAACAAGGGGAGCAGCTGCTCGGTCCTGCCCCAAGGCCCCAACTCTCTGTAAATCAGCACCAAGAGGTGCCACCTCAGCCTCGCAATTGGGGGCCGGACATGTCCAAAATAGCCATGTAGAATGTTAAGAGCTGGGAGAGGTCTTAGAACACAGACTATCCGAGTTAGGAGGAACCGTGGGACAGAGAATATTCGAGTTGAAAGGGGGCCTTGGAACACACACATGCACACACACACACACACACACACACACACGTATATAGCCTAGCACTCCCAAGATCTCAGCTCACACACATAGGATTCAATATTGGATGCTTACTCTGCAAGACTAATATCTCTTTTTTGGCTCATACACTTTTCCCCAGAATTTATCTTTATTCAGAATTTATTCTGGAAAAGCCCCAAGTATGCTAAAATCTAGATTTCCACAAAGGTATACAAGCACCATAGATCCCTTACAAATATTCAGGTAACAAATGCATTCTGGGTAGAGGATAGGCTTTGTTTCACTCCACAGAAAAATGCAGAAGGCAGAAATGATTTATAAGAATTCATAAACAGAAAAAGCATTTAGAGTAACCTTTAAACGACCAACACAATTCTCCCCTCTGGAGGGATCTGAAGCGTAGGGTTGAAAGCAGGGCAACACCCTGATATTCTGGTGAGATCACTCTCTCCTTCCGCAGATTCATGCGGCCACCATAGTTTGGATCCCCTCCCAGAAAACAAGCAAAATTGGGTCTTCTGGAGAGACGGCCCCTTCCTTATGAGACCTGCACTATTCACATACCTCACAGTAGAGCAAAGTCAACGCTTTCTCTTCCTCATGTCATGACTTTATGACCTGATCTCCCCAGTTATGTCCCAGGCTCACCTTCTTGAAATTATTTTGTATTTACTTATACACATGTTGAATTCTCCTCCAGTACAGTGGAAGTTCCATGAGGGCAAAGATCATTATGTTTTGCCTTTGAATCCTCATTGCATAGCACAGTGCCTTGCATATAGTAATCATTTAATACATTTTCGTTCAGTTAAAAACTTTAGGACTAGAGGAAGCCTTAAGAACCATCCAGTTTGAGTCTCCTTATTTTGTAGTGGAGGCCCAGAGAAGGAAAGGGACTTATCCAAGATTACACAGCTGCTACGTCACAGAGATAGGTCTAGAACTTGGATCTTCTGACTCCTAAGTCCAGTGATCTTTCATGCCTACTGGATCCCCCTGGATAGCAAGATCTCCTTCTCCCCAGCCTCAGAAGCCCCTTCCCTTTTAAGCAGAGAAAAAGCATAGTGTAGTGGGAAAATACAGAACTGAGAGTCAGAGGACCTGAGTTCAAGTCTCTGCCTTGCTTTTTACCTATGTAATTTTGGTCAAGACTGGGCCTCAGTTTCTTCATCTGTCAAATTAGAGGGTAGATGATTTTTTTTCACCCTTATCTTCCGTCTTGGAGTCAACACTGTATATTGGCTCCAAGGCAGAAGGGTGGTAAGGGCTAGGCAATGGGAGTCAAGTGACTTGCCCAGGGTCACACAGCTGGGAAGTATCTGAGATCAGATTTGAACCCAGGACCTCCTGTCTCTAGGCCTAGCTCTCAATCCACTGAGCTACCCAGCTGCCCCCCAGTAGATGATTTCTAAATCTGTGATGATCTCTGATGATCTTCACTTGGTACTAGGGACTCCCAAGTGGTTTGGCCTCTAGGGTCTTCATAGCCAACAGTGGAGAGTGAAAAATAGCAGGAGGCAGGCCTTGAGGCATAGGCAGAATCTTAGGTTCTAGTCCCTGATCCAGATGTTGAGACAGCTGGTGAATTCACTGCTCACTGTGGGAGAGGAGAAGTGGGGAAGGAGGAGAGTAGCTGATAAGAGTTAAATATCTGGCTCTCTCTCTCCCAATGGAAGTGGAAATTCAGCCTGACTTGAACCCAGGACCGAAGCCGAGCCTCCAGAGGATGCCAAAGGAACAGATGGGCTAGGTAGTGAAAGCTGCCTCCGCCCGGGGAAGGGGTCATCGGGCAGCCCTCCAGCCTGCCCGAGTTCTCTGAAGATGTCCCAACAACTTGCTTATGTGCCTGAGAGCGATTGCATGATAAACTGTTTGTCACCCCCTCGAGCCAGCAGCAAACCTGGTAAATACTGGCAAAGTAGGTGAGAGGAGAGGAGGGTGGCCTATAAATAGCCCCCTGACTCAGTGTCAGCATCCCGTTGAAAGATTCCCATGTGTTTATGGGGCTGCTGCTTGAGGAGGGAGCAGGGGGAGGGGGGGGAGTGGAGGGAGGAGGAGGGGAAGCATTCCAGGCTGGAGAGGAAGATCAGCTGGCTCCGACCCCTTGCCCCCAGCCCCAGCGTCCAGCTCCTTGGCTGTGGGTGGCAGTGCCCTACGTCTGGTTTAGTCTGATCTCATATGTGACCCTGAGCAAGCCTCAGATGATTCTGGGCATCCCCAGACTCCCCAACATGTTCTGTCCACTCTCCTGAGGCGTGTCTGACATGCACTTGCTGCTAATTCTTCTTCATGCCTTGGCAGTCCTGGGCGCCCACTTCCCTGAGTAGAACACTCTACTTTCTTCTACCCTTCCAGACCATTCAAGACTCAGTTCAGATCCTTCCACTTCCTCCAGGAAGCCATCCTTAATGACTACTAGACCAACTCTGCAGCTGCCAGGAAACAGTGGAAAGGGTAAAGGGTTCTACCAAATTAGGGGGTCAAGAAGACCTGGATTTGAAACTTGCCCCATACCCAGAGCCTCAGGTCCTTCCTCAGTGGCATGGGAATGAGAATACTTGCACTCAGAGCAGCTGGGGGATTCAGTGGATAGAAAGGAGTTGGGAGGATCTGGGTTCAGACACTTCCTAGCTGTGTGACCCTGGACAAGTCACTTAATTCCCATTGCCTAGCCCTTGCCACTATTCTGCCTTCGAACCAATGCCTAATATTGATTCTAGAATGGAAGGTAAAGGTTTTTTTAAAAATGTTATGGGAAGCTAGATGGCTCAGTGGATTGAGAGTCAGGCCCAGAGATGGGAGGTCCTGGGTTCAAATCTGGCCTCAGACACTTCCTAGCTGTGTGACCCTGGACAAGTCACTTAACCCCCATTGCCTAGTTCTTACCACTCTTCTGCCTTGGAACCAATACACAGTATTGAGTCTAAGATGGAAGGTAAAGGTTAAAAAATAAACTAGCATTGCCTGACCACAGGTCAATTGAATAAGCATTAATCAGTCCCCCAGTATGGGCTAGGTACTGTGCTAAGGTATGGGATTACAGAGGCAAAAATAAAGCAACCACTGCCTTCAAGGAGATTCTGCTAGCAAAGTTTTGATCTGTCTCAGAAGGTGGTTGTAAAGAAAGTGCTTTCCAAATCTCTGAGCTGGGACTGGTCAGTTAGGGGCCTGGAGTCAGGAAGACCTGAGTTCAAATATGACCTTAAACACTAGCTATGTGACCCTAGGCAGGTCATTTCCCCCTATTTACCTCAGTTTCCTCATCTGTAAAATGATCTGGAACAAGACATGGTAAATCACTCCAGTATCTTTTTTTTTTTTTTTAAAGACTCTTACCTTTGGTCTTAGTATCACTTCTAAGACAGAAGAGTGTTGAGGGCTTAGGCAGTTGGGGTTAAGTGACTTGCCCGGGGTCACATAGCTAGAAATTATTCCAGTATCTTTGCCAAGAAAACCCCAAATGAAGTCAGGAAGGGTCAGACACACCTGAACAACAACTAGACCATGGAGGATCTCATGAGGAGTGGTGGGAGTCCCTAGTTCTAGTCCCAGTTCCATTAGATTATAACTTCCTTCCTTTCTTGGTTTCCTTATCTATAAAACAGATAAAATATCAGCCCTGCCCACCTCCCAAGAGTTAAGAGGATGTATACTCCCTCTTCAACTACTGCTCTCAGAATCCTTGAGTTATCTGAGACTTCTTGGAGGAGGCAGGACTTTGTAATAACACTTCACATTCCTGTAGCAGTTTTATGTACATTCATCCAGTCATTCATCCATATATTTTCTCTTGGTAACAGGTGGTGCTGCAAATAGAGATAATATTTCTAAAGCACTTTGCAAGCCTTAAATCACTCCTTAAAGTCTTTGCTTACTCTCTTGACAACCCATTCCCCTCCCCCAGGTATTAGTGCTCTGTCCATCCTCAAATCACATAGGGCAGTGATGGCGAACCTTTTAGAGACCGAGAGCCCACACTGCATGTGAGCCCCCTGCTTTACCCCAGATAGGGGAGGGAGGGAAAATTCCCATCCTAGTTTTCATCCCATTTTAACTTTGCTAGCTTAATGTAAGGTGTTTCAAAAGTGGAACATGCTTTGCTATATTTGTCTGAATAAATGTGGTAAACCCCAGGAAAATGTAAGTTCCTCAATTTTTAATTTGTATCCAAGGTGCCAGTTTTGGTTCCTGGCCCACAGTTGGTTGTTGTCCTTTGTCCTTGAAGAGGTCCAAAATGACATCATTATATCAGGGTCAATAGACAGTGTGTTTAGCTGTGATTGATCAGTCCAAAATGAGCTCTGAAGGCTCTACCCCAGGTCAGGCACAAATAATCTGTCAACTTTGGGGATGGAAATGGCTCCAAATTTGCACATCTCACATTTCCTTTGTACTACTGCAGTTCTCCTTTGTTCATAGAGCACAGAGCCTTCTTTCATTTAGGCATGCCATGCTGGACAGTCCTGTACCAGTGTCTCCCATGCCTCACAATCAATACTAAAGTTCTTCAGGGAGAACTTGAGAGTGTCCTCGTATTTCTTCAGACCTCCATGTAAGTGCTTGCCTTGTGTGAGTTCTCTTTTAGGCAAATGTACATTTGGATTTGAACAATGTGGCTCACCCACTGGATTTGCACTCCCTGCAGTAATCTGCACACTTGGCAGTTCAGCTCGAGAGAGGATCTCAGTGTGCAGTACCTTATTTTGTCAGGTGATCTTCAGAATCTTCCTAAGACAGTTCAAATGGAAGAGATTCTGTTTCCTGGCTTGGCACTGGTAGACTGTATAGGTTTCACAGGCATATGACAATGGGGTCAGCACCATGGTTCTGTAGACCTTCAGTATGGTAGGCAGCCAAATACCTCTTCACTCACACACTTTCCTTCGGAGCCTCCTAAACACCAAGCTAGTTCAGGCAATGCTTGCCATCAGCCTCATCATCTATGTAGACATCCCTAGAAAGCATACTGCTAAGAGAAGTGAATTTGTTCACAGCATTCAAAATTTCTCCATTTGCTATAACTGATGGTTCCACATAAGGTGGGTATGGTGCTGGTTGGTGGAGAATCTCTATTTTCTTCATGTTAATTGTCAGGCCAAAATTGGAACAAGGGGCAGAGTCGATCCATGTTCAGTTGCATCTCAGACTCAGAGTCAGCATTGAATGCACAATCATCCGTGAACAGAAAGTCATGTACCAACTCTCCCTCTATTTTAGTCTTGGCTTGCAGCCTTTTTTTCCACCTTAAAAAATATTTATTTATTTTACCAATTACATGTAATAACAAATTTCCACATAAGTTTTCCAAAGTTATATGATTCAAATTGTCTCCTCTCTTTTGGATCTGGCAAGCAGTTCAGTCTGGGTTATATATGGAATGTGCAAATCATGTTTCCATATTGTTCATTTTTGTAAGTGAATAATCTTATAAAACCAAAACCCCCAAATATAAATCCAAATAAACAATTGAAAAATCATATGCTTTCATCTGCATTACTATTCCAACAGTTCCTTCTCTGAGAGTGGATAGCCTTTTTTTTTTTCATAAGTTCCTCAGAATTGTCCTGGATCATTGTACTGCTGTTAGTAGCTAAGTCTGTCACATTTGATCATTCCACAATATTGCTGTTACTGTGTGTAATGAGCTACTGGTTCTGTTTATTTCACTCTGCATCAGTTCATGTAGCTCTTTCAAGTTTTTAAAAATTTTTTATTTAATTAATTTAGAACATTTTTCTATGGTTGCAGGATTCACGTTCTTTCCCTCTTTCCCTCCCTCCCCCTCCCATAGCTGATGCACGATTCCACTGGGTTTTACATGTGTCATTGATCAAGATCTATTTCCATATTATTGATATTTGCACTAGGATGATCATTTAGAGCAGTGATGAGCAAACTACGGCCCATGGGCCAGATGCAGCCCCCTGAAATGTTCTATCCAGCCACGTGACATTATTCCTAATCTGACGAATATAATGAGTAGGATTCAATACAATGAAACTTCAAAAGAGTTGCCTTAGAAACAGATTGACAGATGAGCATTTTCTTTCTGTTGGAAAATTCTTTAAAAAGTTTGCCCATCACTGGTTTAGAGTCTACATCCCCAATCATATCCCCATTGACCCATGTGATCAAGCAGTTGTTTTTCTTCTGTGTTTCTGCTCCCACAGTTTTCTTTCTTTCTTTCTTTAACCCTTACCTTCCGTCTTGGAGTCAATACTGTGTATTGGCTTCAAGGAAGAAGAGTGGTAAGGGTAGGCAATGGGGGTCAAGTGACATGCCCATCCCACAGTTCTTTCTTTGGATGTGAGTAGCGTTCTTTCTCATAAGTCCCTCAGAATTGTCCCTGATCATTGCATTGCTGCCAGTACATTTGATTTTATCACAGTGTATCAGCCTCTGTGTACAATGTTCTCCTGGTTCTTCTCCTTTCATTCTGCATCAATTCCTGGAGGTCATTCCAGTTCACACTTTCCAGTTCTTTCTGAAATCACCCTGAACATCACTTCTTTTGGCTTATAAACTTTTCAAGTTAAGTAATTTCCCATCAGTGTGGTAGCTAACCTTGGTGTCTTTTTCATCCTCCCTGAAATCATCTGACAATAATACTGAAAATGTTATGGTCAAATGCATGGGAGCAAGCACACAGCCCTACTTCATTCCTCTGGTGACTGGGAAAGCATAAGAGCATCATCATCCATTATCCAGAACCCATGCAAGAACACCATCTTGGAACAGTGTGTATGATACTGATGAACTTCTCCAGGAAACTTGGAAAAGTTCATCAGTATCGTATTGCTCCATGGCACACAGTAGGCGCTAGGTAAATGCTGAATGAATATATGAATATGTATATATTCTACATACATAGAAATGCATAGTGTTACCCAATACATATATAATGCTATAGAAATGTAAAGTGTTATTATTTTTATAGGTCCCATCTCCAAGAAGTCTTCCCTGATTACTAGAGTTAATGTTGAACTCTCTCTCCCTTTCCTGACTACTCACAGCCCTTGTTATCTATATGCTACATGCCTCTCCATTATAATATTAGGCTCACAGAATCTAGAATTGGAAGAAACCATTTCAGTACTTTATAATATACTGTCTGATAGCTGTAGCACAAATTACCTCAGCCCCCTAGCACAACTCTGCGGTCCCTCAATACTCCCCAAATTTGAGGGTGCCCCTTTTGACCTCTCTGACTTGAGCCCCCATTAAATGCCTTCTCATGCAGACCAAACCATTTTGACACATGAAATCATCAGTAAGAACTATTCAATGAAAACAGAGTAGCAAGGTAAATCAAGAACAATGAATGAAACATTCCACCCACTTTGTACCTCCTAGAAAGTGATCCTCTCAGCCCCACATGAACCACTCTGCCTCCACAACCCAGCTGGAGCAGTACACATCAAGCCATTCCTAGAAGGGTGCCAGTAGGAGAACCAGGAGCATCATAGAGAGCATTGGTGCCTTTTCTTGGCATGGGATTTAGAAATTTGGTAGAGAGTATCATGGCTTCTCCTGGACCCAGGAACTGGACAATCACCAGAGCTCTAAACAGAAATCATCCCCCCGCCCTTATCTCTCCCTGGCTAACCATTCACCTTCTCCAATACCGTGTCCCAACCTTTGGGAGGCTTCACTTATAGTCCTCGAAGCCTTCTGGAAGAACATAAGCAAATTCCACAAGAGAGTATGGGATTTATAAAACACATACAATAATATCAGCTATATCTATTTCCCAGAGGGAAGAGGAGGATGCTTGGACTGTATTCCCTCCTCACTTACAGATCTTAGACTCTTTAGATTTGGTAGGGTGGGAAAAGCTGATCAATGAAGACTTGGGTTCATAGATGGCCTTTCATACTTACTAACCGTATGACCCTGGGCAACTCACATAACCTATCTCCAGGCCTCACTTGCAAATAGGATTAATAATCCTTGCAGTTTCTATCACATTGAGTCGTTGCAAGTCTTCAAATGAGATAATTACAATAAAGCACTTTGAAGACTTTAAACTGATGTGTGTATATATATATATATAAACCTGCACATATATATATAACATACATACATATATGCATATGCACACACACTATATATATATATGTATATATATATATATATATATATAATTTTTAACCCTTTACCTTCTGTCTTAGAACTGATACTAAGTTTTAGTTTTAAGACAGAAGAATAGTCAGAGATATGTAATTGGAGTTAAGTGACTTGGCCAGAGCCATATAGCTTAGTAAGTGTCAAACCAGATTTAAACCCGGGACCTCCCATCTCCAGGCCTGGTGCTGTATTCACTGGGCCACCTAGCTGGCCCAGCACATCAGCATTTGACTGAGGCCAAGAGAGAGTAGGTGATTTGCCCAAGATCTCCATGTTAGTGACAGAGCTCCCATTCCTATTTGTTGTCAGAATGGTGCCTCATAAGCCCCAAATATAAGAATGAGAACTGTTATTATAATTATATATTATATATATGTAATATACAAATTATAATGATTTGGGGGGATTCGCACGCGTCTTTGGGACCAGTGGTTGTTCATCCTATTATTTAGATTCAGGCTTCCTCCTTTTAATGAAGGTAGACAGCGTGTCATTGTGGAGATAGGGCCAACTTTGGAGTTGGAGAGACTTGGGTTCCCATCCTGTCCCTGATATCTACTGACTATGTGATCTTGGATAAGTCATTGGACTTGTCAGGGCCTCCAGGAAGCTCTCTAAGACTATCTAAAATTCTACTTCATACCCACCACGCTGGCAATAGTGAGGCCAAATGTAGGATAAAAGGCATGTTGATATACTATTGATAGAGCTGTGAATTGGTCCAGCCATTCTAGAAAGCAGTTTGGAACTCTGCCCCCCCCATCATCCCCCCCCATTACTAAATCATATAAACTCTTTGGCAGAGCTATACCAAAGAGGAAAAAAAGAGATGGGAGGAGGGGAAGGAAAGACCCATATATAAATAAATATTTCTAGCAGCTCTTTTTGTGGTGGCAAAAAACTGAGAACTAAAGTGATGCCCATCCATTGGGGAACAGGTGAACAAATTATGATGTATAAACATAATGGAATCAATCCAATTTCACCTTAAAATGGTGAAATTGATGCTTTCAGAGAAACCTGGGAAGACTTATATGGAGGGATGCATAGTGAAGTGAGCAGAACCAGGAGGGCAACTTGTACAATAACCCCTTTGAAAAGACAAACAACTTTAAAAGGTCTAAGAATTCTCATCAATGCAGTGACCAATTATGATTCCAGAGAATTGATGTCGCATCTCCTGATAGAGAGGTGATGGATTTGAGAATGACATGTGGGTGCAGCTGGGTGGCTCAGTGGATTGAGAGCCAGGCCTAGAGACGGGAGGTCCTAGGTTCAAATCTGGCCTCAGATCCTTCCCAGCTGTGTGACCCTGGGCAAGTCACTTAACCCTTATAGCCTAACCCTAACTGCTTTTCCATCTTGGAACCATTACACAGAGTTTATTCTAAGATCGAAGGTAAGGGTTTAAAAAAAAAAAAGAATGACATATATATTTCTTAATATGGCCAATGTAGGAATTTCTTTTCCCAAGCTATGCAAGTTGTTATGAAGGTTTTGTTTTTCTTTCTCTTTTCAAGGAGGGATGGGGAGGAGAGAATGGGAGGGAGAGGAAACATATACTTGTTAATTAAAATAATAAAATATGAAGTTAGAGATCAGCTGTTGAATCTCATTAGAGAAAGGAGTTTCCTTAAAGAGAACTTTCCCATACTGAAGAAATCATGATTCTAGATTTTTTTTATAATCTGCATTTTTTAATATTTTTCCAGAATGGGGTCAGCTGGGTGGCTCAGTGAATTGAGAGCCAGGACTGGAGATGGGAGGTCCTAGTTTCAAATCTGGCCTCAGACACTTCCCAGCTGTGTGACCCTGGGCAAGTCACTTAACCCCCATTGCCTGGCCCTCACTGCTCTTCTGCCTTGGAACTAATCACAGTATTGATTCTAAAACAGGAGGTTACATATATATATATATACATATATGAATATATATTTCCAGATTTCATGGAGAAACAATTTTAATATTTATTTTCTGACATTTTGTAATTCATGTTCTCTACCTCTCTCCCATCCTTCCCTCCTCCCTGACATGGAAGGTAATATGATATAGGTGGTACATATGCTATCATGCAATACATAATTCCATATTCATCATGATGTGAAAGAAGATTCACACTACTTATACTAGAGAAAAATTCAGGGAAGAAATAAAGTAAGGAATGTTATGCTTTGATCTGCATATGGTTCTAGATTTTTAAAAAAATGGTTATAAATATGCAAATATTTATTTTACATCTATAAATCCCATTTCACCAATAAAATTATAAGCTTCCTGAGGGCAAGTAGGTGAGCAGCTAGGTGGCACAGTGGATAGAGTGCTGGGCCTGGAGTCGGGTCTGAGTTCAAATCCAACTTATCTGTGTGACCCAGAGCAAGTGGCTTCATCCTGTTTGCCTCAGTTTCCTCAGCTATAAAATAAGTGGGAGAAGGAAATGGCAAACCCCTCTAGTATCTCTGCCAAGAAAATCCCAAATGAGGTTGTGAAGAGTTGAACAGGACTGAAATAAAACAACAAATATGAATAGAACTATGTTTTTGACAAGGCCAAAGGGGACCTTAAGATGTCCAAGGTACTAGATTCTTAAGGGGTTTTAAATTGAGGTGCTCTAAAGTATCTAGGAGTAGGTTAACTAGATTGTGATTTCTGAGAGGAATTTCACACGGTACCCAGGCCCAGGGCTTCAAGGGCATCTGGCCTGGGGAAGGGGCCAAGGGACCTCCTGCTGCTGGGAAATGACACGTATGCCTTTCTTGGCTGGGAGAGAGAGTGGGGGGAGGGAGGGAGGAAGGGAGGGAGAGAGAGACAGAGACAGAGAGAGACAGAGACAGAGAGAGACAGAGAGAGAGAGTCAGTCTTGAGCCCACAGCCACCAGTTTCCCTAGGACCCACTGTGATTTTAGACAGAGGATTCCACCCTGCTTTATTCTGCTTCAGACATGTTCAATCCAAGGCAAGGGGTCTGTCTACTCAGGAAAAATGGGGCCACTGGGTATTAATAGCTCCCCTCGGAGGCCAGTGTTGATAAGAAAGGAATTCTGTCCTAACAGCCAGGAGCCTGGGAGCTGTCATTATGGTCCCAAATCTCTGAGCCCTAGTGGAAGGCCTCTAGCAGCACTGGAGGGGAAGAGGGAAGGGGCAAAGTCTTGAGGGAAAATCCCCAGTTGGGATCAAACAAAAGAACCCAGAAGCCCTGCACTGGCCTGCCAGATGAGTGCTCTGCACCAGTTTTTTGAACTTCCAAGAACAGTGTTAAGTTCAATGGGTGGGGGGGCTTCCAGGAAGCCTTGAATCCAGCTGCTGCTCAGGCGAGGCTCTAGCTTGCTTGCTGGCTCATTGGAACCTCGTGATGTCCCTGGGGGCATGAGGCCTGAGGCCAAAATTGCTAGGGGCCTCTGGCTCAGACTTTGGCTCTCCCATGGTTCCTGGGTCTGAGGGAATCAAGTGACAGTAACATCTGTTCCTGCCTGGGAAAAACACAGCTGCTGTTTAGAGAAGGACCTATCTGCCATGGCTCCCTTCTCCTCTAGCTTCATGTGCCCCTGCCCCCCTCTCCTCATAAAAGTTGTATAATTTAGGGGCAGCTAGGTGGCACAGCGGATAGAGTACTCCTCTGGACTTCATCGTACCCCAAGTTGGGTGCCTCCCTTTCATCTCAGTAATGTTTATTGGCTGATTGACTTACTGATCACATCATCATCCACGCTCTTCTCAGAGCCTTTATGTAGCTCCCAGATCACTTCTATACCCAAATCTCGTCCCTTTCCCTCTAAATTTTCCCCCTCTCTTGACCCTCGTTCCCTCTCTCTTTCTCCTAAACGAGTCCTCAAAAAGCAAATGTGTAAAGACATCCTTGCTTGAGTATATATCCTTTGCTTTCTACCTTGGCGGTGTTTGGTGTCGGGGTGCGAGAAGGAGTGCAGGTTGGATAAATAGAAAGTTTAGGTAAGATATAGCATTCTCTTCCCTTTGAGGGCATTTAGTACATATAGTAGAGGGATGCAATCCTACAGTAATTATAATACCCAATAAAACCACAAGGAAAGAGCTTGGAGTCAGCAGATTCCTGAGTGAATTCTGCCTCTGACATTTAGCACAAGCGTGATCTTGGGGCAGTCTCTTAACTTCTCTGAATCGGTGGGTATTGGTGGTTGTAATACCTACCTCACATGTAGGGGAGTAATACCCATGTAACTAGGTTAGTGTTAGGGAAAAGTGCTTTGCACACCTTAAACAACCAAAAAAATGTATTTACTTACACATTTTTTGATGATGATCAGTGTACAAGAGAAAGGCAAATGTTAGTCCATTCACTGCGGAGGTGATTCTACCTAGTGAAGGTTGTTACTAGTTTGGGGGAATTACAGAAGGTTATGAGGTGGTTTGGGTGACAGGTCTCCAAGGAAGCACAGGATTTGGGGGGAAAACCCCTTACCTTCTGTCTTAGAATTAATACTGTGTATCGATTCTAAGGTAGAAGAGTGATAGGCAACTGGGGATTAAGTGACTTGCCCAGGGTCACCCAGCTAGGAAGTGTCTGAGGTCAGATTTGAACCCAGGACCTCCTGTCTCCAGGCCTGGCTCAATATCCACTGAGCAACCTAGTGTAAGGGTTAAAATAGGGGTTTTGACAAAATAAGAGGGCAGCTTTTAATAATTTTTTTAAACCCTTAACTTCTGTGTATTGGCTCCTAGGTAGAAGAGTGGTAAGGGTGGGCAATGAGGGTCAAGTGACTTGCCCAGGGTCACACAGTTGGGAAGTGTCTGAGGCCAGATTTGAACCTAGGACCTCCTAGTCTCTAGGCCTGACTCTCAATCCACTGAGCTACCCAGCTGCCCCCAGCTTTTAATAATTTAAGTTTCAATAAGAATATAGAAGAGTTTGTAAATTAATATTATCCCCTTAAGCCAGAGAAAAGAAAACTTCTAGCAGCTTTTTAACAATTAAATATAGATAGATAGATAGACAGACAGATAGATAGAAAAGAGGAAAGAGAGATTACTCATCTTATACCCTTCTTATACCCTATAAATATACCTAAAATTTCTAATGCTATCTAACATTTCTAAAAACCCTACTCTGACTTCAAGGACAGGTTCTTCTGCCTAGCACACCAGGTTCTCTCTACTTGACTCTATCTATAAATTGATTCACTAACTATCTAACTCCCTAAAATAATAGACAGCTACCACTCACTCACTCCTTCAATCCATTTTCTATAGCATCCCAAACGGTGATAGCAGATCCTTGCCTCAGAGACAGACCTCCTACTCTCTCAATATCCCAGAGGCAAAAAAACCTCTAAAGACTTAAGCCAAAAGCCCTCTCAGTAAGCTTAAGGCTGCCTTTATATACCAGCAACTAAATGCCAACCACACCACCAGCAACCAACCCCCCAATGACCAACTCACCTCAGCCACCAACTTCCCTACAATGGCCAGCCCTCCCTCTCCACAATTCTCCAACCAACTGTCAGCAACTGACAGCCTGCAACTGACGTTCTCCCAGCAGTGGGCTCCCCAGTTCTTACTTCCTGTCACTGTGGGCTGGTTTATCCCTACACATCTCCATGGTGAGAGGACCTCCAGGTCCCCCATTAAATGAAAGGAATTAGAGAATTCCTTTTTACACTAGCCACCAGCTGCATAGGATTTTGGGGTAGGGGATGGGATGAGCAGTGGCATGTAGAGAGGCAACATTCCAGTCACAGGTAATCATGTGAGTAAAGTCACTAAGATGGAGGTAGGAAAGAGTGGGACATATACAGGAATGGGGGCTCCTCCAGTTTGGCTAGACATTCCTTTACTAGTATTCAAAATATCAGATGCACGAGGAGAAGATGTGGAAGGCATGGCCAGACCACAGTTCAGGTGAAAAAGGTCTAGGTCAGTAATGGCAAACCTATGGCACAGATGCCAAAGATGGCACTCAGAACATTCTCTGTGGGTCTGCAGCCACCCCCCTCCATACAAGAGTTCATTACTAGAAAGGCAGAGGGATTGGGGCAGAGCTGTTCCCCTCCCCCTCTCCACCACTCCTGATGACATTTTTTCACATCACCTGCCCTGGAGTGCATAGGGGGTAAAGTGGGCGGCTCACAGGTGGCAGAACTGGAGGGGAGCAGAGCTCTTGGGCCACTCCCTTCCCCTTCTCTAAACTCACTGAGGACATTCCTTACTTCACCACCCCACCCCCAGCAGCCCAGTAGTTGAATGAGAGCGCTTTCTCCCTCCCCTGTGTGGGGTAAGGGAGGGTGAGACAGGGCACACTTGGCACTTGTGGGGGAGGCAAGCATGGCACTAGGTCTAGGGGTGGGGGTGGGAGCCAGCACTCCACCTCCAAAAGGTTCACCATCACTGGTCTAGGTATTTTAGTGACATTGCATGAATCAGCAGTGTAATATATAGCTAAGAAAGCTAATTTGATTTTTGGCTGCATTAAGAGAGGCTTAGTGAGGGTTGAGAGAAAAACAGACAGAGACAGAGAAGACAAGAGAGATGGGGGATAAGGGAGGGAGGGAAAAGGAGAGGGAAGCTTGGTGTTGTGCAGGTGGGGAATTTGCCACATCTGAGCTACATTTTCCCAGCATCCTTTTAAGTATGTCCTCATTTGATGTACAGGGGTTTGGGAGATAAATTTGGCTGAGATCCATACTTCGGGGCTCTCTTTTGGGAGCTTGAGCTTTGCTTTTGGTTAAAGCGTGGCAGGTGAGGATCTCTGGCTCTGTGCTCTGCTCACTTAAGTGAAGGAATCCCTTTTCCTTCTCATTTTTGTTAATTAAATCCTTTAATTTAAAATTATCTGGAGTATTTCATTCATTTTTACTCCTATAATATATTTTTCCTTTTTTTATTTTTATTTTGATTATTTTCCATAGTTACATGTTTCATGTTCTTTCCCTCCCCCCAAAACCCCCTACCCCCATAGCTGACACACAATTCCACTGGGTTTTACATGTATCATACAATATTTTTTTATGAATTTAAAATAAACTCCCTGGGACAGGGAGTTTAATGCTCACCAGTAGCAGCAGCAGAAAGAATTAGCAGGAAAAGCCTCTTCGAGGGAGAGACCCAGCTGCCTGGCTCTCCTGGTAAGCAAGTATAGGCAATGAATCTGGGAAAACTCTGAAGGGTTTCCCAGAGGGAGAAGGGAGACCACAGCAGGAGAAGAAATTCTGTCCCTTCGTGGTCACCAAAAATATTGTAGGAGTAAAAACGAATAAATACTCCAGATAATTTTAATTAAAGGATTTAATTAACAAAAATGAGAGGGAAAAGGGATTCCTTCAGTTAAGTGAGCAGAGCATAGAGCCAGAGACCCACACCTGCCACACTTTAACCAAAGCAAAGCTCAAGCTCCCAAAAGAGAGCCCCGAAGTGTGGATCTCAGCCAAATGTATCTCCCAAACCTCTGTACATCAAACAAGGACATACTTAAAAGGATGCTGGGAAAATGTAGCTCAGGTGTGGCAAATTTTCCACCTGAACAGTATCCAGGGCACAGGAAGTGATGGTTCTATTGTACTCTGCCCTAGTCAGAAATGGAATGCTATGTTTAGTTCTGGACACCTCATTTTAGGGAAAGGCTTTATAAGCTGGAGAACATCCCATTAGCACAAAAGCTCCTTGAGGGCAGAGACTATTTATTTTGATTTTTTCTTTATATGCCCATTGCCTAGTACTTAATTAGTGCTTGTTCATTGATTGGTTGAGCATCCAGAAAGAATAACCAGGATAAAAAAGAGGCTAGTGATCATGCCATATGAGGATCCATTGAAGGAAACAGAATTGTTCCACTTGTAACAGAGAAGAATTCAGGAAAACATGACTAGTTGCCTACAAGTATTTGTAGGAGAGATGTTTGGAAGCGGGATTAGACTTTTTTGCTTGACCCCAAAGGGCAGTCATAGGAGCAATGGATGGGAGTTACAAATTGGCAGATTTAAGCTTGATGTGAAAAAGAAAGCTTTAGAGCTGTCCCCAAATGGAAAAGGATGTTTTAGCAGTAGGTAATCATTGGTGATCTTCCCACGTAGGCTCTATGGTCACTTGACTGGATGTTAGAAAAAGGACTCCTTTTCAGATGCAGGTTGGATTTCATGGCCTCAGAACTCTTCTCACCCTGAGATTCTGTGAATCTGGCTCCTAGGCAAGGGGTCTTTCCACTGCGCAACTCATTCTTTTCAAAAGAAACAACAGTGGCTTGAGTGTCTGGACACCCTGTCCCATGTCCTGGAATGAAGACAAAATAAAAGCAAGAGGGTGGGCACCCTTCCCATGCTGACTCTGCCTCTGCCTCTGCCTGGTCCTTTGCGCAACAGCTTATTTCGTTCCTTGGCTTTAGCTTCCATGAATACAGTAAACATCTTGCTGTGACCTCCACCCAAGCCCTGTTCTTGGGGTCCTGCTTTGAGGAATGGCCCATTGTTGTTGTGATTTTTTCCTATTCCACTCTTTTCTTGCTTTTCTAGTATTTGCAGCATAATACTGTATGATTTGAACTAGGATTCCTCAATATGTGTTCTATTTCCTATTGTTGATACCTCTCTTTACTAGTGGCAACTAAGTATATAGTGGATAGTGTCTCAGCCTTGGAACTGGGAAGTCCTGAGTTCAAATCCTGAATCATACATTTATCAGCACTTTGACCCTAGGTGAGTTGCTTAACTTCTATTTTCCTTAGTTTCTGCATCTGTAAGATGGGGTTAATAATAATATCTATCTCATAATACATGCCTAACCCAGATTGAATTGCTTGCCAGCTCCAGGAGTGGGGAGAGAAGAGGGGAGAGATCATGTAACTTCAGAAAACTTATGTGGAAATTTGTTGTTACATGTAATTGGTTAGAAAAAAAGTTTTTTTAAATAATAGCTATCTTAAAGGGTTGTGATGAGAATTAAATGGTGACACAGGCCTAAAGCTCATGAGATAGATTAATTGTATTCATAGGTTTGGGAAGCGATTTCCATAAAAATGAGATTGAACCAATGAGAGCTAATATAAATATATATCCCTACATTGTATTGCATCAGTGCAGCTGGGCTATCAACAGGGTCTGAAGCTACAGAGCAGTCAAGGCCCAGCACCAAGAAAAGGCCATCAGACTTGGGCATGGAGAGATTGCTTGGCAACCTCAAAAAGCACCATATCTGTCAAATAGTAAAATTTAGAAGCCAGATTGCAAGGGATTAAGAAGTGAGGAGGAGGCGAGAAAGCCGAGGCAATGAGCTAGATTTATTTTGTCTAGTCTGGTTGTGGCATGGAGGAGAGCTATAGGTGGGTAGATTGAGGAGGAAGCAGGACCAACTGAGAGGTTTTTTAAGGTTAGGGGAGAATTGGGCAGATTTGTAGGCAACAGAGCTAGTGGTTGTAGAGAGATTGGCCCATGCTTATAAAAATTCAGATTTAGACTTGGGTTTAGAATAGCTCTAAAGACAATTTAGCCCAACCTCCTTAATTTTTACAGCTGAGGAAACTGAGGCCCACAGGGGTTAAGTGACTTGTTCAAAGTCACTTAAAGGCAAGGGTAAGATTTGAACCTTAGTCCTTGGATTCCAAAGCTAGTGCACTTTCCATTCTACCCAGTTAAAGATGTATGTATGAGAGAAAGACAGAGGCAAAGAAACAGAGGGAGGCAGAGATAGAGAATGATCAAAGGGTGCAAGCTATTGGAGAAGATAGGAAAAATAATGATCAAAGTTTTAAGGTACCATGTAATAGAGCACTGAATTGGAGTCAGGTGGACCTGGGTTTAAAACCTGCCCTAAATAAACATTTACTAGCTGAGTGATCCATGGCAGTTCACTTAACCTCCCTAGGCCTCAGTTTCCTCTCCTGTTAAGTAAGGAGATAGAACTTGATGGTCTCCAAAGATCCCCATCCCCAGTTCTAACCTTATAACGGGCAATGATTAATGGGCAATGTGTCTGTCTTCCAAGGACCAGCCACGCTCAGTGTGTAGACATTCATCCATCATCAGAGGACTGGTCAAAAGGGGATAAACTTTTTTTCATTCATGAAGACCACTTACTAAAGCTCAGAGGCATCAGGTTCAGCAGCACAAGTGCTCTCAGCGAACAAAGAACTGATTCTGAAAGTATCTGGAGCAGAAGAAGGTGGAAAGAGCCCTGGCTATGGAAGATCTAGGTTTGATTCCCAGCCGAGTGATCTTGGACAAGTCTCTTATCATTTCTGGGTTGACGTGTCAGCCTCCTCTCCTTGACCATCCCCATTTTCCACTTTTTACTTCTTGTTGGAGAAATCAAACCAAGATTGACATTGCTTCTGGAAAGGGGATGATGGTTGACTGCCCCATCGCTTCATTTATGATCCCCATGGTTACCAAGGCAGGAATTCTTGTTGTTGTTTGTATCACGTCTGTCTGGTTTCTCATTTCCTTCTCTGATTCATTTTATGAAAGAGGGAACTGAGACAAATAGGATTGTGTGACTTGCCCAAAAGTGTCTGACATTGGATTTGAACTCTTGAAGAGGAGTCTCCCTGATTCCAAGGCCAGCATTCTATCCACTGCACTACCTAGCTTCCCAGGCAAGTTAGGAGTTCTTAACCTGGGATTTATGAACATGTTTTATTTTGTTTTGTTTTCCATCATATTTTTGATAGCTCTATTTCAATGTAACCAGCTTTATTTGCAATCCTGTATATTTTAATTTATGCATTTAAAAAACATTCTGAGGGGGCAGGTAGGTGGCTCAGTGGATAGAGAGCCAGATCCAGAGATAGGAGGTCCTGGGTTCAAGTCTGGCCTCAGACACTCCCTAGCAAGTCACTTAACCCCCATTGCCCAGGCCTTACCACTCTTCTGCCTTAGAACCAATACACAGTATTGATTCTAAGAAGGAAGGTAAGGGTTTTAATCTAAATAAAGAAATAAATAACATTCTGGGAAGGCATCCACAGGCTTCATCAGACTGCCAAAGTGGCAATGGTTAAGAACCCCTGGCCTAGATCAAAGCTCCTACCTATCCCAAAAGCCACTACTGCTAAATATATATTGTGTTCCCCAAATAGAAAGGAAGCTCAGTGAGGGCAGGTATCCTCTCCCTTTTTTATGAGGGGTTAGAGCCTAGTACAGTGCTACCGAATAGTGGGTGCTCAATAAATAGTTGCCTATTGGTTGGCATGAGAATGAAGCCGTATCCCTCAAAAAATATTAAAACACAAGGCCGAGGCTCCATTCTTCTCAGAGCCTCACACCACATCTGGACTTTTTTCAGACCCCTCAAATTCACAGGACAAAGTCAACGGCGAGGTAGGTTTAATGAACACAACAAAAGTGCTCCAGAAAAGCATATGAGAAAGTGTTCTAAATCTCTAATAATTAGAGAAATGCAAATCAAAACAAGTCTGAGGTATCACCTCACACCTAGCAGATTGGCTAAAATGAAAGAAGGGGAAAGTAATGAATGCTGGAGGGGATGTGGCAAAACTGGGACATTAATGCATTGCTGGTGGAGCTGTGAACTGATCCAACCATTCTGGCTGGCAATTTGGAACTAAGCTCAAAGGGCTATAAAAGAATGCCTGTCCTTTGATCCAGCCATACCATTGTTGGGTTTGTACCCCAAAGAGATCATAGATAAACAGACTTGTATGAAAATATTTATAGCTGCGCTTTTTGTGGTAGCAAAAAACTGGAAAATGAGGGTATGTCCTTCAATTGGGGAATGGCTGAACAAACTGTGGTATATGCTGGTGATGGAATACTATTGCGCTCAAAGGAATAATAAACTGGAGGAATTCCATGTGAATTGGAGAGACCTCCAGGAATTGATGCAGAGTGAGAGGAGCAGAGCCAGAAGAACATTGTACACAGAGACTGATATATTATGGTAAAATCGAATGTAATAGACTTCTGTACCAGCAGCAATGCAATGACACAAGACAGCTCTGAGGGATTTATGGTAAAGACGCTACCCACATTCAGAGGAAGGACTGCAGGAGTAGAAACAGAAGAAAAACAACTGCTTGAACACAGGGGTTGAGGCGGACATGATTGGGGATGTGGACTCTAAATGACCACACACATGCAACTATCAACAATTTGGAAATAGGTCTTGATCAATGACACATGCTAAAACCAGTGGAAATGGGCATCGGCCATGGGTGGGGGGAGGTCGGGGGGTGAAGGGGAAAGTAGGAGCATGAATCATGTAACCATGTTAAAATGAATATTAATAAATGTTTTACAAAATTAAAAAAAAAAGAAATGGAGGGGAGGTCCATTGATTGGGAAATGGCTGAACAAATTCTGGTATATGATGGTGAGAGAATTCTATTGTGCTATATGATATGTTGAACAAGAGGATTTCAGAAAAACCTGGAAAGAACTATATGAACTGATGAAAAGTGAAGTGAGCAGAATTGGGAGAACATCATACACAATAATGGCAATAATCTGTGAATGACTGAGCTATTCTTAGATATACAATGAGCCAAGGCAATCCCAAAGGTCAGATGATGAAAAATGCTATCCATCTCCACAGAAAGAACTGATGGAGTCTGAATACAGATCAAAGCAGACAATTCTTCACTTTAAATTCTTCATGGTTTTTTTATTTTTATGTGTCTTTTTCTACAACATGGCAGATATGGAAATATGCTTTGTATGATAGCACATGTATGGCTGATAACAAATTGTTTACCACATCAGGGAAGGGGCATGGAGGGAGAATCTGTTTTTCTTTCTTTCTTTCTTTCTTTCTTTCTTTCTTTCTTTCTTTCTTTCTCTCTCTCTCTCTCTCTCTCTCTCTCTCTCTTTCTTTCTTTCTTTCTTTCTTTCTTTCTTTCTTTTTTGCTTGTCTTTTAATCCTGGGACTCACAGTACCTGGCATATAACAATTGTTTGATAAATGTTTCTTTTCTTCCTAATAAATGAAATTTAATAGAGATAAATGTTAAGCCTTGCACACAAGATTTTTACAAGTCTATTATGGGAACAACTAGGTGGCAGGGACAGTGAAGAGTGCCAAGCCTGGAGTTGGAAAGATCTGGGTTCAACTCAGGCCTCAGACATTTCCTAGCTGTGTGACCCTGGGCAAATCACTTAACCCCATTTGCCTAGCCTTTCCTTGCTCTTCTGTCTTAGAGTTGTTTCTAAGAAAAGTATATATTTTTTAAAAAGTCCATTACGCAAATATTGGAGAGGAAAGGTGTTTAGGCAATCCATCTGAAAAAAACATAGAGATATTTTAATGGATGGCTATCTGAATATGAGGCAACAAGGGAATAGTGGGATATGGCAGCTAATGAGATCTTAGGTTACATTGAGAGGCAGTGTCCAAGACTAGGAATAGCAACAACAACAGTAATAGCTAGCATTGATCTAAGTGCTTTAAGCTTTATTAAGAGCTTTACAACTATAATCTAATTTGATCCTCACAACAACTGTGGGAGGTAGATGCTATTCTTATCTCTATTTTACAGATGAGGAAATTGAGGCAGAGGTTAAGTGACTCATCCAGGTTCTCAGAGTTAGTGTCTAAGGCTAGTTTTGAACTCGGGTCTTAGCCTTCTAACTTCCAACCTTCTCTTTCTCTAACCACGTAGCTACCTGCCAGACTGTGACGTGTGTAGACCAAGTCTCAGATACTGCACTCTATTCTGGGCTGTGAATTTTAGGGAAAACATTGATAAGGTGGAGAGTGTCCAAAGGAGGGCAGCCAGGGTAGCAAAGGACTTCTAGATGTTTCCATATTTGGATCATTTAATGGAAATGAGGATAGCTAGCCTGGAGAAGAGGAGAACTGTCTTTTCTTACCTGGAGAAGCATTTAGGGATCGGATTTATTTGGCTTAGACCCAGAGGACAGAACTAGAAGCAATGGGTTAATGTTTCAGAGAGGCAGATTCCAATCAACCAGTCGACAGCATGTATTAAGTGCCTACTCTGTGTCAGGAATTCAAAAAGAGGCAAAAAAAAAAAATACACACACACACACACACACACACACACACACACACACACACACACATACATATATCCCCTGCCCTCAAGAAGCTTGCATTCTAACAAAGGGAAGGCAATACCAAAAAGAAACTGAAAGGGAGGGTGTACAAAAGGGGTGAAAGCCAGAAACTTCTTGCCTATTGGAGCTGCCCCAAGTGGAATCAGCTGCTCACTCTGGGAGAGGCCTCCTTCCTCAGGTCTTCCCACAATGGCTAGGAGAACTCTTCTTGGGGATGCTGTGGGGTGGATTAGATGACTTAAAAATTTTTTTTCAATTATAAAGATATTTTATTTTTTAATTTATCGCACGTAATTATAAATTTCCACATAAGTTTTCCAAAATTTTATGATCCAAACTGTCTCCCTCCTTCCTTTCCCTCCCTCTTCCAGAGCTGGCAAGCCATTGAGTCTGGGTTATCATGTATGTATTTTCATGAAGAACCTCCATATTGTAGATGACTTCTGACGTCCCTTCTAAACTGAGATTCTGGCGGATTTGGGAGATTATTTAAGCCACTTGTTTATTAGATGACAAAAGAGCCTTAGAGACATTAGTTGATTTATGCAGGAATCTTTGTTTGGATCTGTGATTCTATCAACTAGGGGAATTCCAGGTGTGCAAACTCCCTCTATTGATGCCCAATGGTGATGAGGCTGAAAAAATGTAGTCTTAAGGGGTTTCCCTAGTCACCAAATTAAGTGATTTGCCCAGGGTCAAACAACCTGCCCTTGTCAGAGTCAGGATTCAAATTCAGGCCTCTCTGACCCAGCCTGCTATCCAGCTACTTGGTTTTCATTCCCTTTCTGCCTGTGCTGCTCACTCTATAGACTTCACCAAGACTCAGCTGCTTCCTCACCTTTGAACATCATATGCTAGTCCCTGTTTGGAGGAATCTCCATTGAGGACTCCATTCTGGATAGGAGCCATTCCTCTTCATCTGTGCTTCTGTCTCTAGGGATTCTACCATTATGAGAACCCCCTTACAACTCCTTTTTCTGGGTTGTCTTCCTCCATTAAAATGTAAGCTCCTTGAGATCAACTGTCCTTCAACTGATTATTTTCCTAGTGTGTAGCAATGTGCTTGGCCCATTTATTCTTCAGTCATTTGGTCATGCCCAATTCCATGGGATTTTCTTGGCAAAGATACTGGAGTAATTTGTCCTTTCCTTCCTCAATGGATCTAAGATGAAGGTTAAGGTGACTTGTCCAGGGTCACAGAGCTAGTGTCTGAAGTTAGATTTGAACTCAGGTCTTCTTGACTCCAGGCATAGCACTCTATCCACTGAACCATCTAGCTGCCACCTTGGCAAACAGTTTAAGTGACTTGTCCTAGGTCACACAGCTTATCAGGGTCTGAGGTTGGATTTGAACTCTGGTCTTCCTAACTCCAGGCCTAGAGCTCTATCCACTGAACTACCCAGCTGCCAACCTGGCACATGGTAAATGCTTAAGAAATTCTTGTTACTTGCCTGCCTTTCCCATAAGGAAAAATGAGAAAGCAGGAGATTTTGAGAGTGGGATACCTAGCCCTTGCCCTTCTGTCTTAGAGTTGTTACTAAGCCAGAAAGTAAAAGGAAGGAGGAGGAGGAGGAAGAAGAGAAAGAAGAAGAGGAGGAGGAGGAGGAAGTAAGAATAGGAGGAGGAGGAGGAAGAAGAGTAGGAGGAGGAGGAGGAAGAAGAGTAGGAGGAGGAGGAGGAAGTAAGAGTAGGAGGAGGTGGAGGAGGAAGAAGAGTAGGAGGAGGAGAAAGAAGAGTAGGAGGAGGAGGAGGAAGAGGAGGAAAAGTTAAGCTAGACCAAGGTGGTCGTCTCTCTGCCTGGACTGCTTCTGTGCCATCTGCCTGCCTGCATGTATGGCTGTACTTTTGCCTCCTGAGAGTTCTGCCTTTATGGTTTAGTCCCCTAAATAGCTTCTAGAGGATTTGTAATTTTACACAATTCACCCCAGAAAAAGGGCATGAGTGCAGGATGAAAGGGCCCAGGTTGGGTGTTCAGGGTCCCTAGAGGATCCTGCCTTTTAGTCTTCTGGAGGCTCATTGGTGAAGTCCAGGGTGAAGTTTTGTCTCTCTGACCCAAAGCAACACCTGGAACAAGGGGTAGCCCCTCGTGGGGCCACCTGAGGGTGCCCCTGAAGCAGCTGGTGAATCTATTTTCAGCCCTTTCTGGGGAGATAGCTGAAAAGTCATCATCCCCTGACACAATGACCAAGATTACCACAGACACACAAGAACAGTCCTAGGCCACGAGTAGATTTATTGTCTCAAACTCAACAACAAATCAACTGTCAGTTGGTTGTGCCCTGAATAAACATCACTGTCCTCTTAGTACCCTGGGGAAGGAAGAAGAGGGCCAAAGTCCAAGGTCTGCAACCTGAGAAGCTCCAGCTACGCACTGTGGTGATGAAAGCACTGGATAAATCTTAATGTGTAATAATAAGAAGAAATCAGTAAACATTTATTAAGTGCCTACTATGTGCCAGGCACTGTGCTAAGTTCTGGGGCTAAAAGAAGAAGCAAAAGACAATCTTTGCTCTCAAAGAGCTCACAATCGAATGAGGGAGACAAGATGCAAACACAAATGTACAAGCAAGTTACATAAAGGATAAATAGGAAATAATTAACAGAGGAAAGGGACTAGAATTATAAGGGACTAGGGAAGGCTTTCAGTAAAAGAAGGAGTTTTATTTGGAACTTAAAGGGAGTCAGGGAGGAGCAGAGGAGGGACAGTGCTCCAGGCAATGAGGAAAAGCCAGAGAAAATGCCTGGAGTCAAGAGATGCAGTGTCCAGTCATTCTAACAATCAATGATCATTTGTGAAGTACCTACTATGTGCCAGGAACTGTATTAATTTATACGCAGTGTCCCCAAAAGTTTTTATGCAGTTTTAAGCTTTAGTAGCTTGGTTATTATACTTTACATATAACTAATAACTTAGTTATTATATTTTAAGCTTAATAGATTTAAAAGCTATTAAGATTTAATAGCTTAAAACGGAACTAAGACTTTTGGGACAATCTGTATGTGATAATATATTATGTATATATCACATAATACCTCTATGCATATGTACATCTATATAGATGCATGGTGGTACCGCAGATAGAGAGTAGGTCTCAAAGCCAAGAAGATGTGGGTTCAAAACCTATCTCTGGTTATGTGTAGAGTTTAAATCTTAGAGCTTTAGGCAACTTTCTTACCTGGGAGTTCCCTCTGTTAATGAAATCACAAGTCTGCTCTCTATCTCTATCCTACATACATCTATTTACACACACACACACACACACACACACACACACACACACACACACACACACCATCCTTAGAGTCTAGAGGACCAAGAGTCTAGACACTACTAGACACAGCTACTGCTTGACTTAGAGATGGGAAGCCCTAAATTCAAATCCTGCCTCAAAAACACTTCCTAGCTGTTTGATCCTGGACAAATCATTTAACTTCTTGTCTGCCTCAGTTTCCTTATCTACAAAATGAGGCTAATAATGGGATTTGCAAACCTTTGCAAACACTTTGCAAACCTTAAAGCACTGTATAAATGCTAGTCATTATATGTTATATAATTATATTATCATATATATAATACATAATATATCATGGCATTATGTTCTATAATAAATATTTTCTTATATTGCATGACCCTGGCTAAGTCACTTAATTCCTCAGTACATCAGGCTCCAATACTCTAAATGAATTGCTGGTCTGAATCAATTAGAGAGTTCCCACATCCAGGGTTCCCCAAGTTGATGAAATCACAGGTCCAGCCCTCACCTCAAAATTTATCTCTCTACATTAATAATATAGAACACATTCAACAATATACATACCTACATGTACATACATACATGCATAATGCATGTATGTATGTGTGTGTTTTTGACAGGTCAAGCTGTAGATTAACTACACGTTGAGCCGATGTTTAAACAGGAAGAAGAAAACATGTTGGATTTCCTTTGGGAAATTGGAAAGCTAGGTGGTCCAATGGATTGTATACCAGATCTGGACTCAGGAAGACATGAGTTCTAAACCAGACTTGGGTATTTATTTGCTATGTGGCCCAAGGCAAATCACTTAACATTTGTTAGTCTCCGTTTCCTCAAATGTAAAAGTAGGATAATAGTAGTGCCGACCTTGTGGTGAGGGTTATTTCTGAGGATCAAATGAGACAATATTTGTAAGAAGTGCTTACTTAGGATAACACCTGGCACATAGTAGGAGCTATAATTATATATATATATATATATA